>NW_027271491.1:0-54560 GCF_040938485.1 Diadema antillarum
TGTTGAATGTATCACATTCCGTAATGTATTGTAGTCCCATTATTGCTCACGCACACACGCACAAGCATACAGACCGTCAAAATTACTTGATGGTTCCCCCCATGTTTCGACCCACCGTACGCCACTTTACATATATATACATATATACATATATATAATAGATGTGTGTGCATGTGTGTGTGTGTGTGTGTGTGTGTATGTGTATATTGTGTAACATATGCATGGTCTAATCTTGATCCCCCTCCAGTGTTTGCCCCCCCCCCCCCCCCAATCCAAAACTGCTTCCGGCGCGCCTGAATGATAATAATAACAATATGAAGAATTTATATTACAATTAGATACTAAGCGCTTAACACCAATAAATATGTACATTTAATAAAAGAAAAAACATAAATCAATTACTGTTGATTGAAACAATTATGAAATAGATAAGAAAGACAATTGCTACAAATTCTAAGCATGAACATTGTACTCTCAAGAAAATTAAGATCTTGTGCGGATAAAATTTTCGTTGTAAAAATCAAAAGTTTACGAGGGCCTGAGTCAGTTATCAATCCAACCAAATACTTCGTTTCTGTAATGTGATAACCTCGCCCCTTCATCGCCCATACATAAACCAAGGTTGTCTTGCTTTAGCTCTGATATGATCTGTGTAATAGCTTATGTCATTAACCTGGAAATGATTTTTTTTAACACAAATATTTCATTACAATAACGTGTTGGTTAGCACTTTGGCAACTGCAACATTTTCTCCCTAATAAGCCATTTTTGCTAAATCATTTGGATTACAATGAAAATAACTGTTACAATTCAATATGAACAAAAATCACTCACACACACGCACACATTCATTCGCATATATATATATATTTTTTTTTCAAATCATTATGTACTGACTCATAAGATTACATTCACGCCATTTTTTAAAGAAATCAGAAAGTGTGCATATTCGAATTAATTCGGTAATGAATTGTAAATACCGGGTGCATGATGTCTAAGGGCTGTACGCACTGACTAGCAGGATTATTTAAGTGGATATTCTTGCATGTTAGTATTGGGTATTAATGCGAATTGCTATTGAATGAAACGACATCTAAGAATACTTAGAGTGCATTGTGTAATACTCTTTATACGTAAACATGGCTACCTAAAGTATTGATATATTACATCTTGAAAATATTCAAATAAATATCAAAATGAATATTTTGGGCAAATTGTAACCGCCTTCTCTTTTTTAATTAAAAAAACCTAAATGATCAATAAATCCCCTAAATAATATTGTATTTATTAATATAAAGTTAAATCAAGGCATTGAATGTGGCAACAAGAGAATGCTCAGAGAAAGAAGAATGACACAATTTATACGATATTCTAATTCCTTTAATACCTCATGAAGAAGACGATAGTACCATGGTAGATGTCAAAAGACAAATAGGACGATGACTCGTATTTTGAGCAGGATCACCTATTTTATCAGATGGAATTATCTTTACTCATTGTAATAAATCAGGCCAACATCAAGTGGAGAGTGGTGAAGTAAGGATATGTTTTGATATCATACAAATTAATTGCCTTTCGAATTACTTATTCATCTTATCATAATTCCATGTTGTTTTCAAATTTAGTCCAACATTTTAAAACACTTCCGAATTATACAATTTTCCGATGTTCGAATTTCATCATTAAGATTATTACGATACTTTTTGCATTCATTTTTATTTTGTTCAAATGAATTAAAAATGCACAATTTATACAGTTTCGGCGCTTTTTCATTTGGCGTATAATTCCTCGAGTGATCGAGATGTCCCTAATCTTATTTATGCGCTGCTACTCTTGAGCAAATGGTTAATTTTTTGTTCACAATATCAGTTGATTTGGCATATGCTACATAAGCTTTAGTAGCATCATTTTCTTTGTAAGCATCATGTCCATATTCATTAGCTAAATCTTCATTCAAATCCAAATAGTATTCAAATCTTTTATCTAAAATTTCTTAATTGATATCTGAATATCATCAACTTTTGATTGTAAAGAAGTAAACAATATTGGTAAATAATCCGCATATCATTAAAGACATGATCCATAACGTCATAAGTAAAAACGGCGCTGTAACTATACATACCTAAAATAATAGATTTATTATGAATAAATGCACCAAATAGATTATCCTAGTTGGTGCCTTAGGACAAGTGTGAAAAGCATATGAAGATCTTTATCCAAAAAAAAAAAATCATTTGCATTGTTATCAATATTACATTATAAAAGTAATAGAACATGGAATATTATTCAGTGAAGTACGTGCAAAATAATCGAATGCGATAAATCAATTTTAAAGCACTTATTACGTAAAAAATACGTATTTTCTAATGATATCTGAGCTAAATCATCTCAATTTAAAAAAAAAGTGACTGTCTCGTTTTGGGGGGAGGGTCTATGTAATGATCTTTCTATAATATGTTTTTCCGAATTTATTCTCAATTTCCATAAATGCAATTTCATTCTATCAATAGTAACATGTTTAGGGCCTACTTATCTTAAATTAAAATTTTACTCCTCATTGTTGTCCTTTCATATCAATACTAACAGAATAAAAATGTGATTTGTTATATATTATCTTAAAGGAATGTATACACCGACAAATTTATACGGGGAATCAAAATTAGGCTAAGTTTCAAAAATAATATTGCCGAAAATGAAATTCTAAAACGAAAATCTGACAATCTGAAAATATAAAAAGTTTCTACACAGTCATTCTTTTACGTATACTTTTACAATTATATTATGTAACTAAACTTAAATAAATGATTATCAACACTATTCATATTCAGAAAGGAATTATTGAAATTCAGCATATAAGAATTGGGCCCAGCGTACAAGTGACAATTGAGGATTGAAAAGTACAAGGTGATGCAGGGTGGTAGAAACATATTCGGAGAAAAAAAAATGTTTGCATGGACATCAACATAGGTACAATGAAAGTTCTTCATGCAACAATGGCGATTAAATCTTTTGACGGCATATTGAAATGAAAATCCAAACGTATAAGATTTCCACCTGTCACTGATAGTCAGATTCAGCTTCATGTATGTATATTTCATGCGTACATGTACGATTATATTCGTACATAATGATTATATTATGCTGCATAAGTTGGCATATCACCTTCGTTCTCGTTTTAAATTTAGTCATCTCCGATGAAACTCACAACTCTGTCAGCTTTTCATGTTTTTATTGGACAATAATGACGAGGAAAGCTTATCGCAACAAGTGCTATTACATGATTCCTAGCCAAGACACTTGTGAAACTTGAAATCGTTTTCAAGAGGGAGCGGGTAATTTCGCTCCAATTGATACACCATTAGAAGTAACCAGATAACTTTCCTCTGTGCATAAATGTTTGATATCGGAAATCAAAAAAAAAAACAAAAAACCGTGATTACCTCTTTCCTTTGGCATCGAAATGACGTGTGACTCAAAATAGGGTACAAACAATCTCTGAAAATATCTACTCATTATCAAGCGTCGAGCAGAAGAGAAATTATCATGCATGTGTCTTAAACTTACGAAATTCTCTGCTAACATCAGACTTAGGGATACAAAGAGCAGTTTATAAATTCAAGACCAGCGACTTCTCTTCGAACAGTCCAGCGTTGATTCACGGGCACAATGGAGTCGACCAGAAAATGGAGTGTCTTTGTGAAGAGAACAACTTACAACAGTTCGTTGTTTGGATGTCTGTTTGCTGGCTTTGGTGCGTGCTTCGCTGTTTTGCCAATGCTCCCTTCACCCAGCGGGAATCACATTTCCACCAAGGAACAGTTGACCTACGCTATCTCCCGAGGGTTATACACAGTTGCGTACCTCTTCCTTACTACCTACGCCTTCTGGGCTATCCGCAACAGGGAACGGTTCCACAGAGAGCAACGCGTTTTCTTGCCCATGCAGTGCCGACACTGTGCCCGCACCTTGGGTCTTATCCCAAAGTCCGAAAGCCAGACCGCTTGCGATCCGGGATATCAGAGAGATCGTTCAAGGGACGGTGAGCGGAGACTGCTTACACGATCTGCTAATATCGCGGAGATCGACCAGCAAAGCATCCCCGGACAATTACGCCAACCATCGACTACACTGACGTCATCTGTGCCTCTCCCTTCCGAGTCAACCCAATCTGTGACTGTGTCCCAAGAAATGAGTGAGACCGCTGGAACAGAATCAGCCGTAAATGCCTTGGCGCCTCAAAGCAATATACCAACATCATCCTCGCCTTCGACAGTGAGAGAAGACACGTTGGTCGAGCCCGAGCCCAGGTATCACAGCTCTTTTTACTCAACGCCACACAAATCTCTTTTAAATGTGATGTACCTATTCGGAACCATTTGTGTCTTGAACATACCAATTCAGATTATCGGTATTTTACTTTGCCTCATAGAAGATGAACCGAGATCGGTGGTTCTGACAATCTCCCTCGTGAACCAGCTTTTCTTTGATATTGCGTCTGTTTTGTTGATCCTCGTGGTAACCGTTTTCTTCAAGGTCTACTACGACGCCGCGTTTGTGAATGAGGCACAGTTTGTCTACCCAGTTACATTTACCCTTGCATGCGCAATATGGATCACAGGAAACAAACTCATTCTACCCATTTCGGCCGCACTTGGCTCTCAGATCTATTTAGCTAACTACCCGTGCAAACTCAACGGAACATACGGAGAAGTGATGCTAAAAGATGAACTCATAATGAATCATTTTTACGGTGAGTGCTGTCTCATTGTGGTAGGGCTAGTTTTGCAGATGTGGAACTCCCTTCTGCCACCATGCTGTATCAGAAAGACCGAGACTCAGCCCTCCTTTGAGTACTACGATGAAAACCACTCAGCTCCTCTGCTCAAGAGAATCCGCACTTACTTGAGGTCCAGGAGGTTATTTGAAGTCAGAGCACTGTTGTTTGGAGAGGAGACGCAACAACTCTTGAACTCTGGCAATAATAAAACACCACATGTGTCTAAGTGCACCTTGGTATTGGCTGTGTTTCTGGCCGGGATTTACTTTGCGCTCTGTCTTTACATCGAGAATGCAGACATTCTTGCTTTGTCACATAAGAACAAGCTTTGCATTATATGGTGTATCGATATGGCTGTTTGCGTACCGCTCCTACTCCTCTGCCACCACCAGTCCGTCATCACTGGAAGCAAGTCGATGTTTTCAGCTGGAAATGACGAGTCCATTTTCCATAACCTCGTCAAGGGTCATGATCGAATCCTATTCTTGGGTTGCGCTGCTACATTTACCCTCAACATCTTTCGGCTGGTAGCAGGGTTAGGGATGCTATCACGCATTGGCCACCTTCAGACGGACGAGGCCATTTTGGTAATCTTGACAATTGTCTATGCCATCTTCCAAATCTTTTTTGTGTGGGTGTTGACGAGTTTCCTACTGGTCGTGCAGAGGCAAACTATTACAGGCTCACAGAATGTCAAAGTGACTCTAGCGTCCTTGGTCTACATAGCTGTGCTTTCCATGGCGCAGTGGCTGCTGAATGTGATACAAGCTGGGCAGTTTCCCGAGCTTCACCCCTACTTTGGACGCAAGGTCGGTTACCTGATTGGGGCCTTTATCGAGCCCATGACATTGTTATTTGATGTCCATGCCTGTATGGTTGCTTATGAATCTTACAAGTCCATTTCAAATAGAATTTTGGACAGAGCGTAATGTGTTGCATCTACACGATGAATATACGGTCAGGTAATTTAGGGTTATGTAGGCATATAATGCTATCTAGGCTATCTATGTATCATTCCTTCAAACGCATGTCGAATCTATATTTTTTGTACATTTTGTTGAAAGAAGTGAAAAATAAAACGTTTGAATTGAATTGAATAGGTTGGTTGGACAACCTTTAGAACGAAAGATTAGAAAGCTCTAGAACACTGTAGAAGGGCTGATTTCAGGAAGCACAAGAACGATTTGAGAATGGCAAAATCCAACATTCGTGTTTTAGTCTTCAAAAGATGGCCAAACGAACGCGGGGCTTCGGAAGCGTCGTCAATTGTTCGTAGATATCATTTTTACTTTTGCGAGAATTTCAAACAATTTTTTTTTTGCGAACCTTTTCTGCCCGCTGGTTCGTGATTTGCTCGTGATTTGTTCTCGAAAATGTCTTTAAAGCCTCGACATAAATTATGCTCAAGAACTTCGCGAGACGTGAGCGATGTTCGCAAAATCTTCGTGAAACCCCAAACAGACCCTGAAACTTTGGAGAATGTCTCGCATATGTTTCGCCAAATCCACGAAGTTCTCCGATCATTTCACGACATAACCGTAAACCTTTTTAAGACATTCTCACGAACGTTTGGCGCATCTTTGGGGGCAAATCCGCACCCTTGATGCATGACTTAGCTCTACGTTTTCTACGAATCAGAATTGTAGCATACATCCACTCATCAAACATCCACTCAATATTTGATATAAAAATCACAGAATACACTTGAAATGACTCTAAAGTACGCCAAACTTAAGATAACATGTTGGGGAACCTGCAAAAAATCAAAAGCTTTTGGGGGTAGGTCCTCATAAAAACTATTGGCAAACACACACAGCAGAGACATGAAAAGGAAAGAAAGGAGAAATTCAGGAAAGAAATCTTAAACTCAAGACCGCTATATCAACTCTCCTTGGAAACACTTCTTCCATGATTATTGGAAAATTTGCATTGTTTGCATTTTCGTCGCATGTACTTGTGTACATAACTGGCTGTACTTTTAGATTAGCAATGGTAGACACGACACTCGTACATACATCATGAGAACTTGACACAAACTGCTCTAGAATGGTTCTCAGCTTCATTGACGGAACATATTCGGAGAAAAAAACTTTTCCGTATGTTTGATATTGCTATTCGCTTGCTCCGTGAAATCAACCTTTTCCCTAAGAAATGTTAATTAAGGGAAACATTTTTTGATGATATTTATAGATAAAACTCACTCTCCCTAGTGTATTTACATCTGATGGCCTGAAATAACTGGTTTTTGTACTGAAATGCGTTTTACCCCACTATATCACGTAATATTCAAATGAATCAATAGAGGTTTCGTGTGTAATATATGAGGCGATCGTGTGCAAATCTTTACCATTTTCTTTTTCTTAATGCAACATATGATTTAGTTTGGCTTAGAACAACTTCCCTAAAGTACTGCATATTTAATGAATATAGGGTTAAATCAAGGCATTACGTATGGTAAAAGAATATTCTGGCAAAGAAAAAAAAAACTGGTTTAATTTATATAGTATACGTTTCCCATTCCTTTACTTATTCAAGACGACGATTGTTTATGTGTTGGTGCCATGATAAATGCTAAAATAGAAATCAGATGATATTTTGTCATTTAAGTATAGGATCACATATTTTTTCAACAGAAATGGCCTTTGTTCTTTTTTTGATAAATCAGAACAACAACTATGGTGGAGAGTGATGAATTAATGATTGTTTTAATAGTAAAATCGTAACAAAAAATATTTGTTTGAAAATTTTATCAATGCCACAATATCCTGTTGATCTTTTTGGATTTTAAAACTTGTTCTGTTCCAAACATCTCATATGAATCTGTGGAACAAAACACATCGCATTTTGATTAGGCTCTGAGAAATATGTCAAATGCTGATTATTACAACTTCTTTTGGAAGCTGTATAATTCATGACTTATATTTGTTTATAAAAGAAATAAACACTCTTGCAGTTTTAGACGGTTACTAATTTCTTTATTATCAATATTCAAATTTCCTAATGAATAATAATAGTGGCTATTTGTGAGTAGCGCACAGGTCATCCTTTCGCTGCTCATGGCGCTTCGAAAAAGAAATCTACATATACATTAACAAAACAGGGACGATAATAACAAGCAACAAGCAAACACATACTAGATAAGGAACAATTTTATTCTGAACATTATGTATTGCAGTTATGTCATCCTCAATGTGAGAAGAATACGTTTTCAGTTTGGATCTGAATATTTTTGTAGATAACAGTGGGTGTACCTGTACAAATTATATGTAAGTACTTTATTACTTGTCTTATTCTTTGTATATTTCAATTTTTCTTGTGATATTCCAGGTTGTCTGTGAATTTCCTTTTGAACACTCTACTTCTTTTGAATAATACAGTTTTTCGATGTTCGCATTTCACCGTTAAGATCGTTACAATGCTGGTTCTTTTCATCTCATATGAATCTGTGGAACAAAACACATCGTATTTTGATTAGGTTCTGAGAGATGTGTCAAATGCTGATTATCACAACTTCTATTGGAAGCTAATTCATGACTTACATTTGTTTAAAAAAGAAATAAACACTCTTGCAGTTTTAGACGGGTTACTCATTTCTTTATCATTAATATTCAAATTTCCTAAAGAATAATAATAATAGTGGCTATTTGTGAGTAGCGAACAGGTCGTCCTTTCGCTGCTCATGGCGCTTCGAAAAAGAAATCTACATATACATTAACAAAACAGGGAAGATAATAACAAGCAACAAGCAAACACATACTAGATAAGGAACAATTTTATTCTGAACATTATGGATTGCAGTTATGTCATCCTCAATGGGAGAAGAATACGTTTTCAGTTTGGATTTAAATATGTTTGTAGAGAACAGTGGGCGTACCTGTACAAAGTATATGTAAGTGTAAAGTAATTAATTACTTGTCTTATTCTTTGTATATTTCAATTTTTCTTGTAATATTCCAGGTTGTATATAAATTTCCTTTTGAACACTCTACTTCTTTAGAATAATTCAGTTTTTCGATGCTCGCATTCCACCGTTAAGATCGTTACAATACTGGTTCTTTTCATTGAAATTTTGTTCAGATGGATTAAAAACGTACAATACATGGAGTTTTTTTTCACTTTTTGATTCCTCGAATAATCCATAGATTACTAATTTCATGTTTGTGATTTTTACCTTGAAGAAAACAAATGACATTTTTTCATTATAATTGTTAATTGCGTAATGAATAATCCATAAGTTTTACTGACATTATACTGCAAATGTTAACGTAGCTGAATCTTCAATTTAAAACGAAACAATTTTTAGTCTTTTTAATAAGATGAATTACAAAATTTGTTGACATTATCAACTTTTACTTGTAAAGAAATAAAAAAATATATATTGGTTAATGATAAGAAACATCAATAATTGGTAAATAAGTTTTAGCGTCATAGATAAAATGAGCACTATAATTACCAATATGCAAATTAATGGTAAGTAAACATATCAATTTATGATACAACATGGGATGGGGTTATATATAGTCGGTGCTTTATATAGGTCAAGGGTAAAAAGATTGAAGATATTACTATCAAAAATGTATTAGCCTCATCAATATTACGATTTCCAATGAACAATGAACAGTTTTTGTGAAGTACTTTGAAAAGAATTGGATGAATGAGTATTATGAACAACCTTTATATGTAATAACTTTATTTCCTTGTGACATCTTATCCACATGTTTATCAGAAATTTGAAGAAAAATGCATTTGTTACCTCAGGGGGATGGTCTACATATAATGATACTTCAAGCATATAATTTTTCCAATGAATTTATGATAAATTCCCATAACTGCAATTCCTATACGATCTATATTGATATCTGTTTTTTTTTTTTTTTTGGTTGAGGACAAGTCTCGAGAGGTGTCTATGGGAAATGCGTGTTGTAGCACTCGTTCTTTTTACCCTGTCAATTTGTGTCATTTTACAATTTGCTTTGATATAATATGTATATGGGTGAGAATTTTGAACGATGTACAATTGCCAATTTCCGTACCGTATGACATTCTTTCCCTTAGAACACGCCAGGATGATCTAAGAAACCAGATTTTTTCATGTCGTCTCAAAGATTGGTAAATTTCCTTTCAGGAAATATATGGTTTGGTTGACTTTTGCCTGATATTTTTCATTTCACAAGGACTAAAAGCGTAAAAATACGGTAAAAACGCTATTTTCACAATAATTTTTGTTTTTCAAACTAATGATGTGCATTTTTAATGGTACGTGGCATCTAATATCTGACCATGTTCTGGATCTGACATATCATGGGTATGAACCACAAAATTATAAGAACTTTATGAGCACGTATAAAATTACAGAGAACAATTAAAATATCAAAGTCCTAAACAGACAAACGTCCGTGGTGCTTTTATTTCTATCGCTGCTGCAAATTCTACTTTGTTGTCCCAACTGTAACGTATACGAAAATTTGGTGTTCCACTTAATGAACATATCCTGCAAAAATTGTACGTCTGCTGGCTGTACATGGGACGTAATATTCTTTTATGCAAAATTATACTCAGTTTTCGTCACGGACGTGCTTCCGCTATTTTCTAATAAAGATCGTAGCCCATGAAACGTTATTGGCGATATTGTTCTGAGTCGTAATCAACTAAGATCTAGCAACGCGATAATATGTTTGTTTTGAGTTTCTGTCCATCCTTTGTCAAATAAGAACCGAAATTATATTTTTAGATGAACCTCCAAGAAAAAAAGAACGTCCGTGATGATTAAAACGTTTTCGAGTGGGACACCATCTTGCTTCGATGGCGAAGGTGCATTTTACCTTTGGCTCTCTAGCCGAGGAGCTGCATGCCATTTTTGGAGCGGACTGAGGTTCGTCCGCAGTTTTTGGACCATGCAATTCACCAAAAACCAGGCATATAATTAATATTTTCTCTGAAAATTCACCTCCTGAACCCCCTCTGAGCAATACATATGTTGTAAGGATGTCAAATTTCTTATAATTTGCATTGACAATACCTTTTCAAATTTTTGAAAGAGTTAGGAAGGCTAGGTACTCTCTGCCGATTAGTTATCCGTCCTGGAACATGACACTAGTAGTAGAACGAACGTCCGTGATAATTCCAGAGAACGTCCGTGACGTATGCAATCCCTCCGATAGGGATAACTTGTCCCCAAAGTGTCCTGTATTCTTTAAAACTTTTGGCTCGAATAGCGACAAATAAAGTTTTACAAAGTAGAAAATGAGTTTAGAGCAGTAGTTTCAGAATTTTTAAGGCGTTATGTGATCATGATGAACAAACAAATGAAAATTTACTCACAATTTTACGCTTGTTTTCCCTCTAATTATACAAAAAACAGCTAAACACTTAAAACAAAGTGATAGGAAAATGGAATTTTGCGTAATCTATAATTTCTGTGCGTTTAAATTTCTTTCTAATGAGGTTCTGGCGACAATTTGTACTGTTACAGGTTCTGAAAGTTTCGCTCACGGACGTTCTGTCCGAGAAAGGAAATTTCTGACAATTACAAATATATCACTGCACATAAGATTAATGTTAGTTGAAAATATTACCAAATCACCGAGCCGCTCATACCCGAAAGTGAATAGCGTTCAGCACTCAATTTACCTGTAATAACAAACGGAAAACGTTGTTTTCACGGATGTTCGTTGGTTGAATAAGTCAGTGAATTACATAGTAGGAGAAAGAGGATCGGTGCCACTTTTTAGTGACAGGTGCTCTAAGTGTTTATCTTTTGAGTATGGTAGCTGCCGTCTCAAACAGAACACATCCAGTTTTGGTCTCCATAACGGACGTTCGCTGTAATTGTCATGATATTAAATGCCTTAATTCATTCTTATTTTTCTCTTCATGACGATTTTTCTCTCATTCCCTCAATAGCCTGAACATGCTGCGACCACATAGAAAACAAAAAACAAAACAAAACAAACCAAAACAAATCCGAAAAGTGCTACGCAATCACATTCAGGATAATGACGGGAGAAGTCTGTAATGAGCATGTGTTGAATAAGAAACGGAAAAGTTTCAAAAGGACGTGGAAGCAGTTGAATGAAAATGACTGAGAAACAGAGAAGGGAATCGAGCTCCAACACACAGAGAAAAGAATTGCCAGTGCACTCCCGTTATACCAAATTCTTCTGGAGAAGTTTTTGTTTGTTTGTTTATGTTTTTTATTCATCGAAATGCCGTCACAAGCGAACAAAAATCATGCAGTATACAATTATTGATTGATGAAAACACACAAATCCTCCGCTTATCATCACATGATGTTGTTTTATACTCATCAAAGAAAAGCAATATTCATTTGTAATTTTTTCCAAGATTTGTTTTTTTTTTCATTTTACATTTAAGAGACAGAGAGATCGTCAATTTGTTTGTGCATTTGTGCTTACTTTGAAAACACATGTTAAAAAAGTAATGATTAAGAATAGGTTTAAGGTTGCACTTTGATACGTTCGCTCTTCCACAGATTCGTTACTCCGATGTCCAAAGGTTTGTTATTCCAAAATGAAAAACAAAAATTGTAGTTAAATCAGGAGGTTTGTCATTAGAAATGTTCTTCGAAAAATAGATATGAAGGATCATTGTTTTTAGGTCCGTTCTTCTAAAAGTGGAATGGGCCTAATATTCGTTTAGGTGAAAACGGTTATTATGAGGTTTTGAAATTGGAGGATTTTAGCTGTTAACTTGTTTCTCCACATTTCATAATTTTTCATGTTCCAATAATAAGCCTTTCGGTTAACCTTCGGAGATTCCTATCATTTACCGAATAAAAAAGCTTCATAATTATACAAACTCTATCAATTTTTGTATTGACAAACTGTATAAATAACGAGCCTCCGAAATGACGCGCTACAAAAGGTTTGTTATAACAAACCATATTGTATAATATCGAAGTCACAAACATCCATCCAAGTTACATGGACTTATTATGGACTTGTTATGACGAAACTTCGCAGTATCGAACCAATTATCACTTCTGACTAATATAATAACACAAATTCTCCTCGATAACAGTGTGTAACACAAGGAGCAAACACAGAGGGATTTCTTCCTAACGTATTCGTTTGCCCTCCCCAGCTAAACTTCGTATTTCTATAACAGAGCACATTTCTGTTGTTTTTCTATATTAATTCTTTGTCATAATTTTAGCTGTGACCATGTTCGCTATATAAAAAGCAAATTTTGCATTGTAGACTTTATAGTTATAACAACTTTAGGACCTGAATATTTACTTCATGAAAACGAAATTTTGATAAATATATTCGTTCTCAAGGATGGACTACGTCACTGACATTACACGTACGTTTGTACGTTTATTTACGAGAGATGGAAAATTTGTTTTCTTTGATTCCCCAGTATGAGAAGATAAACAAGCTTATATAATTGAGAATTGGTAATATCTATTCAGGATTTTACAGAGGAGTTTGTTCTCGACATGAAATTGCTGTTTGTTGAGAGTAGAATGCGTTTCCAACTCAGAGAGCTGCATTGTTCAATATCTTGTTTGTTCCGAACGTCCGTGAGCTACATGCGAACCTCCGTGATGAAAACTATGCTATGTTTGTAGGGTTATAGAGACTGCCCAGATGAGATACATCTTAAAAAGGTATATCATTATTTGGGAGTGAGGATTAAAGTATGGGATAGTGAAATAAGAGGTGAAAATATTGAGTTTCTGTAAAATGCACGTAAAGTTAAGAAAGTGTTTAGCCGAAGAGCAATATTTCCACAGAAATGACGAATTTAGATAAATCATCAGTTGTCTACCATTACGAACAGGTTAAGAGTACAAGCTTAATATTCGGCAATCACGTACACATGTCCCTTAAGATATTTCGTTAGGATTTTGAACTGAATCAGATCTTTGGAAACTATGTTAAATGGTATTCAAATGTATGTGCAGTACTATTCCTCACGGACGTTCGCTGCTCTGGACATGGTAAACTTCAGCGGTGAATAAAAACTTGTTCATCTGGGAAAATCCTAGTATAATTGGGTTCATATTAAAGCTTGAGTTATACTCCTTCAGGTAAGATGAATGATTTGGAGAATTTCCTACTTTTTAAATCTTGCCTTGTTTTGGCTCAATTGTACATCGTTCAAAATTCTGACCCATATACATGCATACATAAATCCTTCTCTCTCTCTCTCTCTCTCTCTCTCTCTCTCTCTCTCTCTCTATATATATATATATATATATGTCTCTCTGTGTATATATGTATAATAGATCCTATGTGTAGAGAGAGAGAGAGAGAAAAGGAGAGAGAGATCTCTGGAGAATTCAAATTTGAAAAATCTATTGGAAGCACAATGATTTAAACAGTCATCCATTTTTTTTTTACCGATGCTTCTTCAATCAATTATGTTGTAAAATTGAGTGATGATCGACACCATTCGTATTCTGAAAAGAGTTATGAATATTCAGCGTAATACAATAATAACTATAATCATCATTATCATATTGTTTCAAACACAGAAAGCAACTCTGGAGAAGTATGATATTTAACATCTTAAATTTCATTTTGACTGTACATACCTTTTTAATGTAGATTTATAATAATTCATAATAAAGTCAAATAATAGGGGAAAGCGTGCGGGGTGGTGCAGGGTGGTGGAAACACGTTTAGAAAAAAACAAACAAACATGCTGTACAATACAAACGCTACATAGAACATCGGTCAATAAAATCTTTTGATAGCGATTGACATGAACAAGGTATATGGATGTAAACATTACAACGTGCGTCCAGTTTTCACTTGTCACTAGCTGGCAATCAGATGATCCCTGTCTTTCATGGAATCCCGCATCCGGACCTCATCGCATTATCATTGCGGAGTTTCTATTCTTATAACGTAAACATCAACAGCTGATCAACACGAAGAATTGTGCGATAAGGTAAGGGAGAGACAACCTTGTTGTCTGAAATTGAGCATTTTCTTTTTTAAATCTAAGCAATTTAATTATATTGGATTGCATATAGATGGCTAAAATGTAATACGAACTGCATATCAATATATGTGTATAAGTACTAAGTCGTTGCAAAGTGTTTTCTTCTTCCATTCTTAGCGGTTACATTTCGTTTTTCCGAAGCTGTTCCATTCCGAAAGTTCGTTAATCCGAAAAATTAAATAAGGTTTTCCTTTGAAATACGTACGAAGGCTCGTTAATACAAGAATCCCCCCCCCATTTTCTGATTACCAAACATTCAGAATTCCCTCGCATATAATCGTGCTCCAGGTTTTTGTCCTATAATCCTCTGTCTATTTACACACGAAAACACACAAATTGTAAATGTGATTCTATATAAATTGTCACAACAAAGTCGTTTCCGCCCTAATGTCGATGAACTGGTGAAATTTACAACTCTGTCATTATTCCACACTTTCTTTTGAATGAAAAAATGACATAAAGATAGAAGTGCCATGTCGTGATTTAAAGGAAAAACACTTGAAACTTTCAATTGATTTCAGGAGGAAACGGGTGATTTCACTCTATTCATACACCATAAAAGTGACTTAAGAGTTTTCCGCTGTGCATAATAATGTAATCTTGGAAGCCCACATAATGAATTACATCTTGCTTTTGGTTTCGACGTGGCGTGTGACTCAAAATAGGGTAGAAGATGAATTCTGAAGACTACACAAAAGGCATATCGGGTGTTGAAAAGAAGAGAATTATCAAACATGAGTCACAAACTTACGAGATTCTCTGCTAACATCAGACTTACGGATACAAAGAGCAGTATAGCAATTCAAGACCAACGACTTCTTCTCAAACAGTCCAGCGTAGATTTTCAACTACAATGCAGTCGACCAGAAAGAAAGACGTACTTGTTCAGAGAACGACTTACACCAGTTTGTTGTTTTGGTGTCTGTTTGTCGGCATAGGCGTTGTCTTCGCTGTTTTGCCCGTGCTCCCTTCACCCAGCGGGAATCAAGATACAATCACCAAGGGACAGCTGAGCTACGCTATCTCCCGAGGGTTTCTCACCGTCAGCATTCTCCTCTTTGCTGCCTTCGTCCTCTGGACTATTCGTAACAGAGAACGCTTCCACCGAGAGCAACGCGTTTTCTGGCCCGTGCAGTGCCGACACTGTGCCCGAACCTTGGGTCTCATCCCGGAGTCCGAATGTCAGACCGCTTCCGACCCGGGCTATCAGGAAAATCGTTCGAGGGACGCTGAGCAGAGATTGCTTACCCTGTCCACAGCGATGCCACTACTTCTTGCTGATTCCATGGAGATCGATCAGCCAAGCATTCCGAGACAATGCCACTTGCAATTATCTACACTGACATCATCTCTGCCTCTCCTTTCCGAATCAACCCAATCTATGAATGTATCCCAAGAAATGAATGAGACCGCTGGAACAGAATCACCCGTAAATGCCTTGGCGCCTGACAACAATATCCCACCATCATCCCCGCCTTCGGCAGTAAGAGAAGACACGTTAGTTTTGCCCGAGCCCAGGCAACATAGCTCTTTTTATTCAAGGCCACACAAATCTCCTTTAAATGTGATGTACCTATTCGGAACCATTTGTATCTTGAACATACCTATTCAGATTATCGGTGTACTACTTTGCCTCATAGACGAGAAGTCATTATCGTCGGTTTCGAAAGCGTCCCTGGTGAACCAGTTTTTCATGGATATTGCGTTCGTTGTATTGATCCCTATCTTACTGGCTTTCTTCACGGGGTACTACGACGCCACGTTTGTGGATGAGGCACGGTTTGTCTACCCGATTACATTGACCCTGGCATGCGCAATATGGGTCACATTAAACAACCTTATCTTTCCCATTGCCGACGCACTTGAATCTCAGGTGTATGTAGCTGACTACCCGTGCAAACTCAACGGAACATACGGAGTAGTGGTGGTAAAGCATGAACTCATCATGACTCATATTTACGGCGAGTGCTGTCTCATTGTGGTAGGGCTAGTTTTGCAGATGTGGAACTCCCTTCTGCCACCATGCTGTATCAGAAAGACCGAGACTCAGCCCTCCTTTGAGTACTACGATGAAAACCTCTCAGCTCCTCTGCTCAAGAGAATCTGCATTTACTTGAGGTCCAGAAGGTTATCTGAAGTCAGAGCACTGTCGTTTGGAGAAGAGGAGACGCAACACCTGTTGAACTCTAACAATGATAAAACACCGCACGTGTCTAAGTGCACCTTGATAGTTGCTGTATTTCTGGCCGGGGTTTACTTTGCGCTGTGCCTGTTCATCGAGAACTCAGACACACTTGCCTTGTCACATAAGAACAAACTCTGCATTATATGGTGTATCGATATGGCTGTTTGCGTACCGCTCCTACTCCTCTGCCACCACCAGTCCGTCATCACTGGAAGCAAGACGATGTTTTCAGCCGGGAATGACGAGTCCATTTTCCACAAACTCATCAAGGGTCATGATCGCATTCTATTCTTGAGTTGCGCTGCTATATTCACCCTCAACATCTTCCGGCTAGTAGCAGGGTTTGGGATGCTACGTCGCATCGGCCGCCTTCAGACGGACGAGGCCATTTTGGTATTCTTGACAATTGTCTATGCCATCTTCCGAATCTTCTCTGTGTGGGTGTTGACGAGTTTCCTGCTGGTTGTACAGAGGCAAAGTATCACAGGCTTGCAGAAAGTCAAAGTGACTTTACAGTGCTTGATCTACACAGCCGTACTTTCCATTGCGCAGTGGTTCTTGGATGTGGTACAAGCTGGGCCGTTTCCCGAGCTACACGCCTACTTTGGACGGAAGACTGGTTACCTGATCGGGGCCCTTATCGAGCCCATGACCTCTCTGTTTGGCGTCCATGCCTGTATGGTTGCTTACGAATCTTACAAATCAATTTCGAAGAGAAATTTGGATAGAGCGTGAAGTGTTTCATTTCGTGTTGAACATAAGGGAAGGTAATGCATCTCGGATAACCTGACGAAGGAAAGGTCAGAAAATGGAGAATCTGAGAAAAGATAGACAAACGGACAGTCATGAGACATGAGAAAAAGAGACATCATCAAGGTGAAATATCATGAAAATTACACCGTCTCCTTCAATCAGTCAATAAAGTTAACAATCATCAATTTTGTTCAACGGTGAGCAGAAATACTCTTTGTTTTCTTCGGAAGAACAACAATTTTGCATCTGCATTGACTGTCGTTCAAATTGTGTTCTGTCGGTCACAACATATAAATAGCGTAGGAACGACCATAGTGCTGCCGCAAGTGTAGATGCACATAGTAGAGGCACTAAAATTGTTAAAAATCAGACATTAATCTATCAATTTCAGCAATGTGTTCTGTGGCAATATGTGTATAGATATAGTAAAGGAAACAGGACTGTTAGTGCATTCGTAACATGATATGTAATTGTAAGGTTAAATGTTTTGTTGGAAATTTATTTCTATCAGATGTATGTGTAATGGAACGTTTGCGTTTGTAAGAGTCTTTTATTTTATCTATAAACAGGTTTTAAAGCCTGCTTTCAGCGGGAGAGCTGTTGCCTGTGAGGCCGTATTTTTAAGATATACGCAGCAAAATTTCAAACACAGACTCCTTATGGACAACATCTACAGAGCAAGTTTCAAAAGGAACTACCAAAAAAGTTATTGAAAAACCAATGCAGAAAAGATAGAGATATTTAGAAACACGGAGAAAACGAAAATAATTAACTTTATCTTAAGCCCGCCGCACACTATACGATCCGATTGGTCGTACGACCTTAAGACTGGAAGTGTGACGTCACAGTCTTGCCAGTTTCCAGTCGTACGACTGGGTCTTGGCGCCAATCGTAGAGATTTGACATGTTGGATTTCTACGACTGGTCGTGGGCTTTCTGCCAATCAAGATGCAGTAAAATGCAAGCGCACGCAGTGCGCACTGCGTGCGCTTTAATACTCATTGGTAAAGCCTCTCTTACATCCCGTCGTGCGTGTTTAGAGATCGTGCGGACTCGGAGTTCCTGTCAGGCGTGGAGTTGTCGCAAGACAATCGTTTGTCAAATTGGAAGAACGCACGGATAATCACAATGATATAAAAGGGTGCACTGAGTCTCTTCATCATTCACTGTTTCAGCATCCAATATGGCACTACCAAGAAGGATGCGCCATGTGGACTCACTGCAGAAAATGTCGACCCGGAACTGAAAGCACGCTGTCCGTATAAGCTTTTATAAAGGAGCACGATGCACCTGAGCATGTCTCAAGATGTAGGCTTTTTATGGTTACAGCTCGTTATTCCGAAGGTTCGTTATTTCGAAGCTTCTTTGGTCCGAAGGGTCGTTATTCCGAAGGGTCGTTATTCCGAAGATTCGTTATTCCAAAGGTTCGTTAATCCGAAAATGTGATGAGGTTTGTTATTCCGAAGGTTCGTT
Organism: Diadema antillarum; assembly: GCF_040938485.1. Taxonomy (NCBI): domain Eukaryota; kingdom Metazoa; phylum Echinodermata; class Echinoidea; order Diadematoida; family Diadematidae; genus Diadema; species Diadema antillarum. The sequence goes on from NW_027271491.1 coordinate 19,164, forward strand.
AATCCGAAAATGCGATGAGGTTTGTTATTCCGAAGGTTCGTTAATCCGAAAATGAAATAAGGTTCGTTATTCCTAAGGGTCGTTAATCCGAAAATGAAACAAAAGCTCGTTGTTCCGAAGGTTCGTTGCGGACCCTTTATCACTTCGGAACAACGAACCTTCGTGAACCCTATTTCAGTTTTGGATTAACGAACCTTCGGAATAACGAACCCTATTTCATTTTCGGATTAACGAACCTTCGGAATAACGAAACTTCGGAATAACGCCGAAAAGGTTCGGACTAACGAACCCTTTTTCATTTTCGGATTAACGAACCTGTAGGTATAGGGAATTTGTGTGTTTCGGATTAACGAACCTTCGGAATAACGAACCTTTGGAATAAGGAACCTTCGGAATCACGAACAGCACCACTTTTGATCGTGCTGATCATGCATGTTTTGCCTGCGTTACACGCACGCCTATCGAACTTACTCAGTACTTTTGTCTTGCGTACTATGAGCGTGCCCCACGCGTGTTAATTGTCGCAGCCAGGTCGTAGCGAAAAACTGACTGGCAGTTTTTAGGCTGCGTGCTATGCGTCGTGTTTGCGACCACCAAAAAACAAGTACTTTTACACCTTTTACACCTTTCCGGGCAAGCCTTGCGTATGACTTGCGAAGAACAATTTTTACTACCCGGAGGTCGCCGCAGATGACCCTCACATGACAGTACCTACCACGTATGTCATCCGTAGTCGCCCGGAGGTGCGCGCGTAAATCTTTTTACCCGCAACTGTGTTTATGCCCTGTCACGCCTTTCCGGGCAAGTTGCGAGGGCTTATTGGGTGTAGGGATTTTCCAGCATACCGGACATTCCTGAGGGCGGAAAAGGATTTGAGCGAGTCAGTACATGTGTCTTACTTGCTGGACGCGTTCTACTCAAATTCTACTTGCGAGTATACTATGTGACCTTTGTACCAGTCGCGTAGGGGCTGATAACTCAGTGAAAGAATTCCTCTGAAGGAATGGCTGAAGTCCCACAGTATGCCATTATCTTGGCTGCATACGGGACCGCGAAGTACCTGCGTGGGAGTTGCCTGCGAGGTGCTGCCGCTATTGAAAGGGCCTCCTGCTGGCGTTCTGCGTGGACCTCTCCGGGCATTCCCGTGACTCACCCGAAAAAAAAAATTTGGTCGTGCTCAAAACTTGGCTGCGGTTAAACCGGACTTGCGTGCGCACCTCCGGGCAACTACAGGCGAGATACGCGCTAGATACTGTCAGGTGAGGACCAACTACGGAGAGCTGCGCTTAGCAAATTCGTTTCCCCGCAAGTCAAGCCGCAAAACTTCCCCAGATGTGGTATGACAAGGCTTTGAGCATGCTCAAAACTTGTTCGAGTGAGTCATGGGGGTTCGCTCGCAGAGGTACACGCAGAACACCAGTATGAGACCCTTACCAGCAGCACCTAGCAGGCAACTCCAATGCAGGTATATCTCAGTACCTGTAAGTCGCTCGTAACAGAAAACGGATCGGTTTCAAAGCTCTCGCGCAGGTCACACGGAATACACGCAAGTAGAAGGTAAGTAGTACGTGTCTAGTAGGTAAGAAACAGGTGCTAAACTCGCAAACATTCTTGTCCGCCCGCGGAAAATTTTCCTGCGTGCGGAAAATCCCTCCTCTCAACAAGCCCGTTTAGCTTGCCCGGAAAGGTGTGACACGGCCTTAAAATGTACTGAAAACAGAACAGTCGTAAGCCTATTCGTATAAGGTCTGATCGTATACATGGTATATAGTCTAGTGGGATTTCTGAAAAAGGGCTCTCTAAAAAGGTGTTAGAGGCATTTTTGAGTAAAAGTTGGAAACCGGTCTCTTTTACCTAATTTGAGTATGCTGAATCCGAAAAATTCGGTTCCCAAGCGAAATTCACCGATCTTGACCATCTAATTTGCATAAACAAAATGGCTGCCCTACAACAGAAATTGTCGGTTTCAGACATGCATTTTGTAGAAATTCTTTGCAAACGGGCTGGATAAAAGTAATTTGAAATCTTTGTACATAGAATGGAATTAACAATTTGAGGGATAAACGTTTTTCAGGTGGTAAATAGTATATCTTAGTCATAATTATGCAAATTAGTACTGAAATATGCAGGTGAATATATACATATATATATATATATATATATACATGTATATCAACACTGGAAGAGTAATTTTTACATTTTTTCTTCTATGAGGGAAGTTAAACACTAAATATGTAGACCTTAATTGAGGGTTAGGAAAGATCCGGTTCCCAAGCGAAATTCACCAATCTTGACCATCTAATTTGCATAAACAAAATGGCTGCCCAGCCACAGAAATTGTCAGTTTCAGATACGCATTTTCTATAATTTTTTTTTTTTTTGCAAACGAGCTGGAAAAGAGTGATTTGAAATCTTTGTACATAGAATGCAATTAGCAATTTGAGGGATAAACGTTTCTCAGATGGTAAATAGTATATCTTATTCATAATCATGGAAATTAGTACTGAAATATGCAGATGATATATATACGTATGTTAACACTGGAAGAGTGATTTCACATTTTAATTTTTCTTGAGAGGGAAGTTAACACTAAATATGTAGACTTTAAGTTTTGAGGGTTAGGAAAAATCCGGTTCCCAAGCGAAATTCACCGATTTTGACCATTTAATTTGCATAACCAAAATGGCTGCCAAGCCACAGAAATTGTCAGTTTCAGACACACATTTTCTATAAATTCTTTCCAAACGAGCCGGGTGATTTGAAATCTTTGTATATACAATGGAATTAGCAATTTGAAGGATAAACGTTTCTCAGGTGATAAATAGTATATCTTATTCATAATATTATGCAAATAAATAGGCTTACTGAAATAAGCATAACCAAGACTGGAGGAGTAATTTTTACCTTTTTTTTTCTTGAGAGGGAAGTTGAACACTAAATATGTAGACTTTAAGGTTTTGAGGGTTAGATAAAAATCAGAATTCCTTCTCAGTGGTATCAGAATAAATGCAAATATTGTAATTGGTATGCAAATCATAATGTAAGCTTCATGAGTTTTATGTGCTTGTAGTTTATTCAATAGCCTATATACCCTGAAGGGATTTTTTTTTTCAAATCCTCTGGAAAGGTCCTTGTGGATTTTCTTTTTGAATTCAAGTTAGGAACCCGATTCTTAACCAAGATTGATTGCGCCAGGGCCTAAAAACAAACAAACAAACAAACAAAGCAATCCGGTTCTTATTCAAGTGCATGAACTTTAACACCTAATTTGCATAATATATACAAAATGGCTGCAATATTGCCATCAAATTGTTATTTACATTAAAAATATTTTCTAGTACATCGCGTTTATAATCGCAAAACGAATTGATGAAAACTCTCTCTACGCGGATCATGACTCAACTTTTTATGGGGGGATGGAAAATGTCATCGGTCAATGCATTTGTTCATATGCAAGATGTTGTTCCAATATGCATATCTGTAGCATCAGCACGGAAATTCAATTTCCCAGTGAACAAGAGCATGGTGATCATGACACATTAGTATTCATTAATTATTATCATCATGTTTCATAATACACACGTGGGTACCACAAGTGTCATGCAAATAACTTTCGGTTTTAGTTATTATAGTATATATATATATATATATATATATATATATATATACTATATATATATATGTATATATATATATATTTATATATATATATATTCATATGGGTGAAAACGTTGACCGATGTACAATTGGCCATTTTCGGACTTTTCGATATTCAAACCCTTGTAAAATTGTCACCTGGGGGTGTTTTTCATTATTTTAGGTATCATTTGGTAGGGGAGGGTTGTACCTTTCAGAAAATGTATACTTTGTAGTGTTCTTACTGCATTTTCTTTAAAAGATAATGCCTTGAAGCTGAAAAATTGACAAAAATTCATATTTTGGGAAAAAATCCCAGAATCACACGTCTTAATTTTTGTTCTAATGCAATTCTACAGCTTTGTTTTTCCTTGTGAGTAAGCCCACACACTTCAACTATTTAATCAAGTACTTCTGCCATGAACGTGTGTATTATTTATCTTATCAGGAAACGTTGAATTCACTTATGTCTGAAAAAGAACCTCTCTGAATGAATTATCTTTTCCTTGACGCCAAAAATTCAGGATGACTATGAAAACATGTAAGGCCATATTTATTTAGCGTCTTATCCATACTACCATTCCATCAAAATTTGTGAGTGAGCTGTGTGAAATAATCGTGTGGTGGCTCATTGAAGAAAATTATACTGAATAACCATCAGAGATGTTCAGTTGTTTAATGGTGTCATTAATGAAAGTGGATTATGCTTGAGATAAAAAGTGGTTATCAGTATGTCAGTGTGAGCCAGGCGACTATGATGATTGGCAACTTTAGTAGCATACTGTCCACAAAAATGAGTTCTGGTAAAAAACCCGAATTGGCGAATGTCTCTGATCAAAACGAATGTCCCTGATTGAAAGTCTCTGAAGGGATATTCCCTCATCTGACACTTTCGCACTGCATGATACTTTATTTGCGTGCTTATTTTACGCACTGACGAGCCATCCTGGAATCGAGTCAGCACAGTTCAACGACAGATATGCCCACAAATCTTGAAAATGTGAGTAATAACAAAAACTTTCCTGGTGTTTGTGCCGATTTATTAGAATTATTATTCCGTAGATTTGCCAATCAGTATCATTTGTGAAATTATGTATTTTAATCTTTGGATTAGAGGTAAATTAAAAAAGGATAGACAGTAAATTTGTAAGAATCTGCACGAAAATCAAAGACCGCACGTCTCTGAGCAAAATGAAAAACGTCTCTGAAAATTAATGTTTCATGAAATAAAGACATCCACTATACAAATTATGAGAACATTAAAGTAAATTTATGTCTGGATGGGCTCAGTTAGTATAATAGGAACAAGTAGAACCAAGTTAACATGGGCGTGTTGTAATATTAAGAAAAATTAAGCTTCCTGAAAGATGTTGAAAATATGTAAAAGAGTTTCAAATTTAAGATTTTCTGTTGATTGAGCAAGTGCAAACACATTGCCAGGACAGAAAATATGTTTTATGACTAGTAATAGGTCAATAGTCTATGATTATTATGTAGTAGTCACTTTAGTTTACGTATTTTTTGTGAGAGAGGCAGAAATGTAAGAAAAACAGGTTTAGGTCAGAGACGTTCTCTGAACAAATAGGATCTGCTCTCAAGCCAATACCAATGACCCATCCTGGCGAATTGGTGCCTATGTTTGTAGCACATTGGTTCCTCAATCCAAATATAATGCCAATATCTGGTAAAAATCAAACCCATTAAGTACTGATAAGCAAAGATGTTTACGTCAGGGACGTTACATTGAACGTTTTACACATTTTCAACTACTACAATAAGGAGTAGATCTTTCATTATTCCACAGTATATGGCCCTCGTATACATACATCGTTCTAGGTAATTTACGCAATCTAAAAACAATGTTGATTTTATAATTTCGATCAGAGACGTTCATTTGTGCGTACATTGTTCTTCCAGTGCATGATAAATTTATTTTAATATCATTTAACTCTATCTTTTTTTTTCTTACAGCAAGATGGGAAGGCCGGATGGATTTTAAATGCTCCGAATATTAGAATTTCGTCCTGCTCAGGATCTTTAGGCTCAGTCATGTTCATGGAGCCTACAAGTTCCAGACAACGGCCGTGGTACTGGCAAGACCGGACGGACATCTTGGAGGTGCCATCTTTTTACAAAATAATAACTATCCCAACCCCTGTTTCAGGTAGCAAGCGACGCAGTCGGTACCGTGCACTGATTGAGGACATGGAATACCAAGTGGAGGGAAAATACAATTCAATGTTATAATGCGGACTCTGTTTTTAATACACATCACTACGTTTGCTTTTGAGGCTGTAAAATCTGAGGCTTACACGCTAAGAAATAAATGTTCAAATTTGCACCTAATTTGTAACAATAGCAGCACACCTGCGGTGCATACATGCACCCTTAATTGTGCTTAATTGCACCCTTAATTAACTGCCTTTTTGAAGTTTTGCTAATTTCTGCAAACAAGTTCTCGTACAGTTGATAAGAATATGCAAATGAGTGAGCTAATCATGTCATAACCTCACAATTTTCCATTGATCGTGTACAAAAAAAATAACTAAAATTCAATTTTTCTGTCTTTGAAATCTGAAACATGATGCTATTCCTGGTTGATTACCTTCAGACTAGTAATCAGTTAGATATACCCGGATTAAAGCCTCGAGCATCATTATGTTTGAATGAAAAACTGAAAATTTCAAAAGTTTTTATGTGCAAACATTATGGCAAGTTGTGAGGGAATGACAAGCTCAATTTGCCATTAGCATATTCTTAATGACCGTTTAAAAACAGTTTCCTGAAAAATTAGCGAAACTTCAAAACGTCATAACTTCATTATTTTTTTCTTGAGCCCGTAAGATTTTATTCTTTCTTATCAGCGACTAGCTCATATTTGGGCTGAATTTCCCCTGTAATGACTCCTTTTCTCTTAGAAGTAAGGTGAGATGTTCTAGTGGTATTATTTTTGAGGTTTGTAAGCCAAATACATGAGAAAAGGTAAACTACTACCATCTATGATGAAACAAGAAAATGTCTATTAAGAATGTCCCTTTACTTAGTTTCCTCTACAACACTATACGTATGTATCGCCTTCGAGTAGAAAGAAGGATTGATAATCCCCTACCGATGTGACAGGTAAAATGTGATATTGTAATGTTATCATTGTCAACCTCTTGAAAGAGGTCTTCAGTTCATTTTTGGTCAAACGTTTGCTGTACCACACCGTTGATATTCTTTTGAGTTTGGCGTTTACAATTTATATCTGCCGTAGTATACAAAAAAGCACAGCGGAATTTGATGCTTGTAGGATGAGTATAGGTTAATTACAGCTTTCTGAGACGACATCATAACAGTGGCCCAGGTACGGTCCCTAATAAAACTGGCCTGACATACACATACAATCATATTTGAGGTATAGTGGTCAAATTAAAATAGTATTAGTAAATTCGTGTTTACCTTTGTTACAGATTTGGACTACATTTGAAAGAAAACATATACAATATTGATAGCATGTGGGCACACCTTCGCATACACCAGAAGGTGAAATACAAAGTAGTGGTCATCATAAACAAGAACAATTCTTGACATATGCCTCGGTAAATGATTTCTTAGTGAATGTGGAATGTTGAGTTACGAGCATCTTTTAAAATATGGAGTTTGGTGTTTAATTCTAGTGATAACTTACAGCCGAAACGTCCCTGATGGAAAAGCAAATGTCTCTGATATAAACAAATAATTTAAGTAAGGTAGTCAAAATTGCAAGTATTTCATGTAATTTTTATTTGTCTGTCATTCAAAAGTGTTGTAAGATATGAATAATATAACAAGGACAGGTTTGTTGTTGATTTTTGGTGTAGAAATCGAAATTCCTCTTACAATTTGGAGGTTTGTAGTTACAATCGGTTATTATGAAAAATAATTCAAGTTGAAATTACCATTCTCAATTGTTCACAAAAGATAAACATGTGTTTAATAAAAGAATAATGTTGTTTGTTCACAAACCTCGCAATTATGGATCAAAGGACATCGTTTTTATTGGCTATGTCTGAGGAACGTCTATGAGTGAAACCTGAACGTCTCTGATCAAAACATGGCTTACTTTCAGCATCTCTAAAGGACTTTTATGGGGATTTGACCAAACGAAATGCACTAAATTCATTATTAGTATCTAGTGAACATTAACATTTAAACAAATGAGACTCCTGCTATATGTTTTGTTCAAATGAGATGAAAGTGAAGATAAGAATATAAAAATCTCTGCTTAAATGACAAAAACTCCACTTTTACTTTAACTTCCGTGTGTATTAGCTTTTGTAAACTTCACAGGAGGCAAACAATATTTTAGGAACAAATTAACACAGTCTTCAAAAGCATGAACAAGATGAAAATATATTCATTTGAATGTTTTTCTACCCTTCATTTGAATTTTCACTAAAACAATGTTTATTTTAGTCAGAGACGTTCGCCAATATGTCACAGTTCTATCTAATCTTGAATAAAAACAACACCCTTTGAGATATCCCAGTATAATCGGGTTTCCAAGAAAGCTGATATCAATGACATTTGACTGAGATATATTTATATCAGTGAGTGACGTTTTTTAATTTTGACCCCTGATTTGCCCAATTGTACATCGTTCAACGTTTTCACCCATATATATATATAAAATACCATATATATCGCAAACATTCGTCTATAGGTTGAAAAGGGATAGATGGTTTTATATTATTTTCTCATGAGGCTTTTTTTTTCTTGCACGTCGAAGAAAAACACCTTTAATTTCACAACAAACATTGCTGTTGTCCCAATAAATAAACAAAATTATGTTGCAAGTCCGTTAGATGAAATCATATATATATATATATATATATATATACACACAATGTATATCTTTTTTTAAGACTGGAGAAGGATCCATTGGGATGGGAAGTAAAGCTTGTAGAATAGACGCGATCACACACTGGCAAAAGATAAATAAGTTTAAGATCGCGATCTCTAAGATCTCAAAAGGTTTGTTCAGATTGGCAAAATGTCGAAAAGTTTAAGATCGCAATCTTTAAGATCTTGAAGTTTTACAAGTACTTGTGACTGCAAACTTTCGGCGAAACTTCCAAATACAAAGTTTACTAGGAATATTTCATCCTATATGCCATCCCCGCCAAACTTCTCGATCTCTTACCAGTGTGACCGGACAACACAACTTGAGACTGCGAAGACTTCGCGATCTTAAACTTTGCGATCTTTTGCCACTCTGATCGCGCCTTATCATCATAAAGTTAAATAACGATGTTAGAATAGCAGTAAGGGAGAAGAAATAAAAAAAAAGAAAGAAATGTGGCGTACATCTACCTAGATTTGATCGTTCTACATCTGTCATAAGAATGTAACTTAGTCAACTTCCAAGACAGTTTGAACTCTGAAATTACCTCGGCCAGTGCAATCTACGAAATTAGGGGTTCATACCTTCCTGGTCCTTTTTGTTTTTTGTTTTCGATATATTTGGATAACATGCCGCCAGTGATAACCACCAGGTATATTGATACATTTTTAATTTATTCTTAACTGGAGGACGCCACGCTTCCTTCTTGTCTGTCTGACTTTTGCTAAATGGGTAAATTATCCGGTCCCATTCCTCGAAAAATGATATTGTTATGCATCTTAACCAGCGAGAAGTGATATACCTTAAATCCACTTCTATTGATTTATGTCGTTTTCTGTTGATCGTTACAATTTTAGATATCGAGCTTAAGTCCATGCTCCACGTTAGTCTAGAAGACACATTTGTGATAAATCTCACCAGTGTGATGTAGATCATAGAAATGACATTCTTAGCAAATAGCCTATCAAGTATAGGTTTTGAATATTCATGTTAAAACTTGAATTTCTGCCCAAGAATTAGGATATGGATCTTTTCATGGAAGACCTGGGTTTTCCACCACCTTGCAAACATGAAGTTACTTTTGTTCCCTTGAGAGATAACATCGATCCGATAGCTTCCTTAAAGAGGCCTTCTTCCGTATAGATACTGGAGTTGTGCTTTTTCTGCCATACTGATACTGACAGCAGCACTCTTAGTAAAGCAAGTGATCAAGAATTCTCAATCATCAATGATGCTGCTTGTACGAGAAGAAACCTAAAGGATTTCGAGAACATAGTTGTTATCAGTCGTCTTATCAATCAGGAAGAATAAACTTATATTCTATTCAAAAGAGGCATCATGCTCATTTGGCACAAAATATAGTTATGTTCCGCCCATTTTACAGACAAAAGTAAACTGAACGCTCGCGGAAACAGTTCAACGACAATACTCCTGTATAAAAAAAAAGAAAAATAAGAAGAAAAACCTGCTCACTGTGCCAGTAGACAATGGGTGGGAACGTTTTGATCTGGCCTACAGCCTGTACTGATTTATCTATCTCCAATCCTGCAAAGTTGCCTTGAGATGATTTCATGTGCATGCGAAAGTAATGCAGAACGTTTCGATGCAAATGTCACAAATCAGGCCTACGATGTACAGCAGTGTGTGCATGTTAGCAACAATGTGATGATGCAAACCTTGCATGAATGTAGATTAATTCAGCTCGATTGGGAAATAGACTTTTCGACTCAGATTATGTTTCTTCGACAGCCAAAATATAAGGTGTTAATGACTGAAGAATTACAAAGTCATTTGTCGTTTCTGTTTCCGATATTCCAGGATTTTTCTTTTGTTGAGCCTGCAGAGTGGGTAAAGAGATAGATTAAAAAAGACATAAATTATGTTCGCAGACGACATTTATGAAACTTGATTTTACATTCAACTGCAGATTCGAAAATATTTATATCAATTTATCCAATGAAAACGACAAAGTACTGGGAAAGGTGAAGTGACCTTGCACTAATCTATCGAGCAATGTATAGTGATGTGATTGCCCAATAACTTATCCTTCTTTCATGACGCCATGATACACTTTGCTAGCAAGACCTTGTTTTGGTGGAAAATATGCATTAAAAAATTGTAAATATTTCCATAATTTATTATGCAAATGAGATGATAGAGGTGTGTTGTTTAGTAGTTGCAGTTAATTTTTGTATCTCACAATCATAACAGGAATCTTAAACAAGTCTTGATGTAATAACTGTTATGAAACATATTCATTATTGCGGCAGTGCGTTCTAGAATCTCGAAACCTGCCTGGTCTACGGCCTCTTGAATACCAATTTGCAAAAATATTTCCGTATTACGTAAGTGTTATTCAGTCTGTTCTTTTTTATTGATTGATTCCAGAACTTGATTTACCTCGGACTCTGACGACACTATAATGTGCACCTTGTTTGCCCGATAACTTAGCTGTTTTTCAGTACGCCAAGGTACATTTTGATAGCAAGACTTGTTTTAGGGAAAATATTCATATAAATGGCCAACTATTTGCATAATTCATTATGCAAATCAGATTACCAAGGTATTTCTAATAGCGTTTTTGCTTGTATCTCTTTATCACAAAAGAATCATCAACTTATGGGTCTTGATATGATAACTATGATTCAGTTTCGCGGCATGTGTTGTAGAATCTCGAAGTCTATCGTAGTTTAGCCTCTTGCATACCAATTTGCATACGTAGTTGCAAATATTGTTATTCATTTTTTTGTCCGAATTTGTTGATTCCAGTACTTGATTTTCCTCGGACTCTGATGACACAATGACACTTTGTTTGACCAATAGCTTATCTATTTGTCACTACGCCAAGGTACATTTTGACAACGAAACTTCGTTTTAAAAGGGAAAATACGTTGAGAAAATGGAAAAATATTTTCATAATTTATTATGCAAATGAGATGCGTGTTTTATTTTAATGCTTGAAGTTGGTTCTTTTATCTCTTTATCACACAAAGAATCTTGAACCGGTTTTGATACAATGATAACTATCATCAGGATTATGATTCAGATTCATTATATTGCGGCAATGCCTTGTAGAATGTAGAAACCTGCCAGTTCTTTATACTCTTGTATACTAATTTGCATAGATATTTGCACATGGGTTATTCAATTCTTTTGAATTGATTGATTGCAGGACCTAATTTTGATTGGACTCTAATGACACCATGTACTTTTTTGTTTGCCCGATAACTAGTTAAAACGACTAAAAACAGAAGTGAACAAGTACTATGCATGTGCATATGCGGTAATGCATTGCTGTATTAGCGGCAACTCCTAATTTGCATATTTTACTTCTTAATTTGCATATATAAGTGAATGATATGAACAATTGATGACTTAGCTATTGTCTCTGCACCTTGATTTCTGAAATTAGTACTATTTTTGCATTGCTGTGGAGAGTTTATGAAAATTAGATCATCGAAACACCTTAAAAAGCAATGGATTGGCGGCCATTTTGTTTATGCAAATTAGATGCTCTTAGACTCAAAATTCCGCTTGGGAACCGGAATATTTGGATTCAGCGTACTTGAATTATACAAAATAGACCGGTTCCCAACTTTTACTAAAAAATGCCTCTAACATTCATATTTTCCCCACATCCCACTAGACTAATAGTGTGCGTTGGCAGGTCGTACGACTGGGTCTTATAGTCCTAAGGTCGTATAGTCGTGAGTCGTGTAGTGTGCGGCGGGCTTAAAGAAGCTTTACGGGATTTCCAGTATTATCATTGCTTTTGTGAATCTTTCATCGCTGATGGTTCTTAAATGAGCAGGAAGTTAATCGAAAATTTTACATTTACGTGCGTGAAGGTGTAAGAGAGACAACATTGATGGAAAGACCACTTCTACTTTCTCGACTGAATTTTGGTGCGTTTTATCTTAAACAACTGAATTACGGTCTGCACAATATAGATATATAATGAACTGCATATGCAGTTTTCTGTTTTAGCTTCTATAGAGTCTTTGCAAATTGTTTTCCTTCTGAACCCATATCACAGAACGATGCACTATAAAGGAGAAGCTCTATACTTCCTGCATGAAGCTCTATACTTCCTGCATGGTTCACTTTACTTGTTATCCTGAACATATTTTGTGTCATATCTTCATGAGGGCTCACTGTCAAAAAGATGGGGTTTAAAAGGAAGTGTGAGTCAAGAATAAGGTTTTAGCCGTATGTACTAAATATAAGATGTAAGATTCATGTTGCAGTAAGTACATCCTTAAGTATCGCAATAGGTCACCAGCTGTGTTTACATTTAAGTTTAGTTCATTTTATATTCTTTAACATACCATCCTTATGGTTTTCTTTTGTAACCAAGATCTTGAGTTAAGTTTATATTAAACACCGCATTGGTTAATGATGAATCTTTGATAGAAACAAGCATCAGTTGTTGTTTTTTCTTAGTGGTTTAATCACCTAGGTTAGCGGCTTGGACTATTGTTTATTTATTTATTCTATACAGAGAACTATTTAGTTATATGTCTTGAAGGTACTAATTGAGGAATACAGTCTGTACAGTCTTTTTGATATTTGCATGAGTCCACAGATGTAGCCTACTTTGTTAGAAGGCACCGAGAACCTTCGCCATTGTGTTCAAAACTCATGTGGACAGTCATCAATGAAGATATATTAATGCATTCTTCACTTGTATATACCTACATGATTGTAAGGTTTTTCTTTTCTTGCTTCACCTGTTTTCTCTTCGTTTTCCGTATATCCTTCTTGAAACCTGTTTTTTCAGTTTCTAAATCCTTTCATCGAAAATGGATTGCAGGAACATTATAAAGTTGAAGTCGTCAATGTAACACTGATGGTTAATTTGGTAGAAATGAGAATTGAGCTTTTAAGTTTTTGCGAAACCACTTATGAAATGTTACAGAGCATACCATTCTAAGAGGAATCCATACTTAATTGATGGAAATCGGTTCAAAAATGGCTGAGATAACCAAAACAGAGCAAAACAAAGCAATAATGGGTGGGTTTCATTGTTTATTATTATCACTTTGTTTTGGATATCTCAGCCATTTCAAAACAATTTTCATCAAATAAGCGTTAAATTCCTCATGGAATGACATGTTAATTAATACTTCATGAGATCGTTCTCATTATCTCTCAAAAAAGTTAGTAACCTGAAGCCAGGTCTCAACCTAAACTATGCCGTTCCTTCAAGTCGTGCATTACAGTAAGTTGTTTGTCTCAACTGCAAGACACAAGATTAGTGTGTGGTTTAATCATTATGTACTTCGAGGCCATCAAAACAAGTGTTCGTCGGAACTATAGTTCACACACGTAGGGCACTATGATTATACCCACGATAATCCTAGATACGAAAGATACTGCGATTTACACGATTTTAGCAACTTATACGTATTGAATTTCTTATCGTTCCGTACGGTGTTGAATATGGGAACCGGAAGTGCGCGACAGAGGTTAGTCCAGATTTTTTTTTTCTCGAATGTAGTAAATGATCATCTAAGAAGATAATAAATCATCATCAAAGGGGAGGGGGGGGGGGTATAATATTACCACTGTTCGAAGTCTCAGTTTCCTTCGCTCATTTGGCGTAATTTTGGCTCTCCTTCCTGTACAGTAAACCACAAACATTCTTTACTCTCTCTTAATAATTGACATAGCTCTATAGGTTTCGATGGGCGACTTAGTCGAAAACACCAGACGGTGTCGGATGACTCTTACTACCTCATTCATTTAAATCAGCTGACTGAATTGGAGTCCCTTTCATATTCTTTCTGTCAGTGTGCTATTATCCAGATAGAAACTGAACGTTGGTCTCTCGTATGATAAGTGCTAAAATTCGAATTGTTCTCTCGATTTTCAAACAAGCGCAAATGCAACAATGGTGTTTAAAAAACAGCAACTGAGAATAGGTTGAGGTCTTGCACTACGCGAAGTAACATCATACTTCAGCGAGAAGAGGTGAATAATTTATGTACCTCTTTTCCATACTTTCTCTGACTAGAAATTTAACAAAATTGATTGTTTTGACCACAGACTTTTCTTTATCTGCTCAAGGAGAAGAGGCCTACTTGTTGAATCAGAGTGAAATACAACAACTCATGGTTAAAAGTGCCGAAACAAATACAAAGCAACTGAATTTTCCTATGTATTTTGTGAATATTTGATTTTAGCCAATATTTCGTTTATTCGCATTTCTTAATTCAGAAATCTACACAATTAGGCCTACTGCTGTTGCATGAACATTTCGTACATAACAATAAAAGAAAGAAAAAAAAACATACATGTACTTGTACTTGTTCAAGAGATTCACAGAGAGAGAGAGAGAGAGAGAGAGAGAAGAAGTGAGGTAGAGGGGAGAGACAATGAGAGACAAATGCAGAAAGAGATAAAGAGAAGCTGAAAACATGCGTGGACAAAAATGAGTCTGAACCGTAAAGATTTGATAGCGTCGTGTGCCAGGGAGAACAACGCGAACGCACGCGATTCAAGGAAAGATTGTCGGAAATATAAGGGAAGTCTTCCCTTATTCAGTTTTCGTTGGGAAACCGCTTACTTTTTCCATTGCGGGCTGCGTAATTGTTCTTTGAAAGTTGCCAGAATAGTTGCCTTGACGTCAATTTGCGTGAGAACCTTTAAATTTTCTTTCGTTGGCTACAGACTGTGTTTACAAAAATTCATGTGCCCGGAGGATTATGTTTATACACCTGACTACAACATCAAATGCTTCGAAATCATAAAACCCCTTATCTATGAATTTTATGGTTGAACGCCCTTCAGAAGCTTTTGAATCCGAAAGGATTAGTGGGCGCTCAGGCACTGACGAAGCCAAGGTTTACTCTGCGCATCATTACGAAGAAGTGCTTGGAAAAGGGGAAAAACCTCTATGTATGCTTCATTGATTATGCTAAGGCATTTGATAGTGTGCAGCACCAGAAAGTTTTCGAGTGTCTCCGCAATATCGGGATGGATGGTAAGAATCTGAGAGTGATTGCAAACCTGGACTGGAACCAAAGGGCATGCGTCAGGATTGACAATGAATTTTCCGATTATGCAGAAATCGAATGAGGTGTTCGTCATGGATGCATCATGTCACCCAGTTTGTTTAATCTATATACAGAATGCATTTTTAAAAGCATTGAAGGCATGCCTGGCATTAACGTTAGTGGAGTAATGATAAATAATCTGAGATATGCGGATGATACTGTGTTGATAGCTGATAATGAACAAGACCTGCAAACAATTGTCGATGTCATATACCGCCAAAGTAAGGCATTTGGCTTGGACATGAATGTGAAAAAGACCAAAACGATGGTAATATCTTTATTGAGGTGGAAATACCAAGGGTAAACATCTCTATCAGCAACACTCTCCTGGAACAAGTCAGGGAATTCACATGTTTAGGACAAAATGTTTATGAAGATGGGAAGAATGGTGGAGAAATTAGGAGAAGAATTGGAATGGCTAAAACTAAGTTTACCCAAATGAGTAAAGTGTTAACATCAAGGAAGATATCTACTGCAACCAAGCTCAGACTAGTAAAATGTTACGTGCATTCAACTCTCCTTTACTGTTGTGAAACATGGACATTGTACTTGGATGATATGAAAAGGCTAGCTGGCTGCACTCGAGATGTGGATATTTAGACGCCTGGGCCGTATATCATGGTTAGACAGGAAAATAAATCAATGTATTCTAGATCATCTGAATGTCACAAAAACCTCGATGAACAGATGAAAGATATTAAATCAAGAAAACTCAAATATTTTGGTCATGTTAAAAGACATCACAACACTCAAAAAAAGTGTACTGGGAGGGATTATAGAAGGCAGGAGATGCAGAGGACGCCAGCGCAGTGTGTTGGTGTACCAACATAAATGAGTGATTAGGAAAGAGTGTGGCCGCATATAGTAAGGCGGCCATGAACAGAACAGAGTGGAGGTCCATAGTCGCCAACCTTCGGACTGAAGACAACACTTAAGAAGAAGAAGGAATTCGAATGAAAGAGAATAAATCAATAAGTGATTTGTATAAAAAGCAATCCTTTCAACCAACTGATATGAGTTTTTTGAATGAAATTGAAATCCCTAAATTAGCAGATAATGATAAAATTTCGTTGAACCGCCCTATCTCTAAGAACGAAATTTATAATACGATTAAATCAATGAAAACTAATAAAACACCAGGATTGGATGGCTTACCAGTGGAATTTTATATTACCTTTTGGCCTGATATATGTGATATGCTTTTTGACTCTTATAATTACTCAATGGAAAATGGTATGATGTCAAATTCTCAGAGAAATGGTGTTATAGCACTGATCCCAAAGAAGAATAAAGATGTTTTTTATTAAAAAAATTATAGACCAATTTCACTTTTAACTGCTGATTATAAGATTTTTGCTAAGATCCTAGCAAATCGTTTAAAAACTCTCATTTAAAGAGATCAATCCGGTTTTTTAAAAGGAAGAAATATTGGTTCTAATATTCGATTAATTTTGGATGTGATTGAATATACAGAAGCAAATGACATTCCTGGAGTGATCCTCCTCCTTGATATCCAGAAGGCATTTGATAGTGTGAATCATGAATTTTTGTTAGAAGTTTTGAGTCGTTTTAACATGGGAGAAAATTTCATTAAGTGGGTAAAAATGATATATTCTGGAAGAAAAAGTTATGTTATTAATAATGGTTTTATGACCAAGCCTATTAATATGGAAAGAGGTATATTTCAGGGCTGTCCAATTTCTCCATATTTATTTTTATTAGTAATTGAGACAATGGCCCTGGCGATCAGACAAAATCCCAGTATTAAAGGTATTCCAGTTCAAAATAAGGAAGTTAAAATTTCTTTGTTAGCAGACGATTCAACTTGTTTTTTGGACGGATCGCCGAATTCTTTTGATAGTCTTTTTAGTTTACTTGATAAATTTGCTGAGTGTTCAGGATGTAAGCTCAATTTGTCTAAATCAGAAGCTGTATGGATAGGTTCAAAACAAGGTTGCCAAAACCACCCTTTTGCTGAAAGGGGTTTAGTGTGGAAAGAAAGTAGTTTTAAGACTTTGGGTATTCATTTTTCATTGAATTTTAATTTGTTGTATGATTTTAATTATGTACCAAAGTTGAAGCAGTTAGAGGGCGTGTTAAACTGCTGGCGTAGCAGAAATTTGTCCTTCGTTGGAAAAATTTGTGTAATTAAAACGCTACTTTTGCCACAGTTGCTGTATTTATTTTCTGTTTTATGCATAAAAATCCCAAATAAATATTTTAAGGAGCTTAACTCATTATTCTATAAGTTTATTTGGAATGGAGGTTCAGATAGGATCAAGAGAGGTTATTTTTGTAATGATTTTACCATGGGTGGGCTCAAAATGATTGACCCCTATATTTTTTCATTGGCACAGAAAATGTTTTGGGTTAAGTTACTAATTGATGATAAGTATGATAGTGTGTGGAAAACAATAGAAATGTCCTTTTTAGAGGACTTTAATCCTATGAAAGACATCTTGTGGAGATCTTATGCACCAGAGACGATTTTAAATAGATTAAGGTGCACCCTTCTTGCTGATTCTTTAAGAACATGGTATTTGTTTAGAGATAAGGCATGCATGATAGAATGTGGTTTTGATTTCTTATACCTTGGGTCTACACAATGTATTTGGTTCAACAGAAATATTAGATCAAAATCGAAACCATTTTTCTTTTATGAAGATTGGTTTGAAAAAGATATAATTTTTATCAAAGACCTTCTTAATCCCCCCCCCACCCTGACTGCAAGCTTTTTGAAGAGTTAGTACTTGATTTTGATATTTCATTGAAAGGAAGAAGGAAATATAATTTTTTGTTACAGAATATTCCTTCCCCGTGGTTAAATGGTTTTGACTCAATTTCATCTGAAAAAGATATTCATCTTGAAATTGTACACAAAATAACTGAAAGTAAGAAAATTACTAGATATGCATACTCTACACTGTTTGATGAATGTGTGCCTGACATATATATCTCTTTTTGGAAGGATTCTTGTCCACCTCCCGTTAACTTCACTCTCGATTGGCAAAAAATACACATGCTTAATTTCAAATGCACTATTGATAGTCGTTTTAGATCATTTTATTTTAAAATTTGTCATAAGACAATTGCTTTTAATGCGTTTTTATTTAAAATAAAAAGGAAAGATTCTCCCCTTTGTTCATTCTGTAATAAGGAACCTGAAACGATTGTTCATGTGTTTTGTGAATGCCCAGTGGTAAATCTTGTATGGGATGATCTATTGTTAACAATAAATAGAAAACAGTCCTCCAATTGAATCATCTCCTCTTTTGAAAAAATATTTGGCATTCAGGCTGACACATTTTTGACTTTTTTATTTCTGGTATTTAAGTATTATATCCATTGCTGTAAATTTAGTAGTAAATTGCCTAATATTGTGGAATTCAGAGCTCGATTAAAAAGAATTAAGGATACAGAGTATTTTCTAGCAAAAAAGAAAGGTAAACTCCCATTGCATTTTAAGAAATGGAGATTTGATGTTTAGAGTATTTTTTGCTAGTCTTTCATGTATCTGCTAATCTATCTTATGGGTAATACCATGGAAACGTACTACAATTGTACTTATTACAATACCCTTGGTGACGTGAGGTTTCGTTTCTCATATTAGTTCTTCTGTTTCATAAGTATACAGGTATTTGTACCAATACATAATATGGAAATGGAGATAATTTCATCGGGATCAAGGAGTTAGACTGACTTGTCAGATTTTTGTTTTTGTACATGTATCTCTGACTCTTATGTTCATAGTTTCCACCATACAATCTGGAAACATTTCTTATAATCATGTGAAAACTGCTCTATCTAATCTTGTAAATATTTTGATTTTGTATGAATGATTTGTTGATTTGATCAATAAAGACTTAAAGAAAAAAAAATAAATCAATAAGTCTTAGATGCTGGAAAAAGCACACCCACGCCCTTCCCAATGATCTGGTTAGGAAGCGTCATTCGATGAACAGACAGACAAAGACTCAACCTCTAACAAAAAAGGGGGAATTCCCTTACAGATTGGCCTTCAGCCCGACGCCAATGTGACAAAAATACTGATACTGATACTTCATTGAAATTTGGTGACACGGTTGCTTGCGCAGATTAAATATCTCCTGATAATGGTTTCCCACATTATTGTGCTACAAATTGTGTTCCATTTTCGAGTGGCATGAAATGCTAGGACAAACATATAGCGCCTAATCTGGAGCAGTGTAGAAGGTTCGGCGCTCTTGGCACTCCCGACATGGACGAATTTTCTGATTTGCAGGACACAAGCAGACATGGTCCGCACTGATCCCATCGTGCCAGCTGCAAGACTTTGTTGATCACATGAGGGGAATAGTGGCATGACGTTTGGATGAACTGAACTATTCTTTAACAAACACTGAAATCTACGACTATCACGTGAAGCGAATACCAGCCCTCCGGGCTGTCGTCAAAGCTATTCCATCCTATTCAGCCCAAACATCATCCGTCTTGCGTAAGTATTAAAGAGAACCTAAGTGAACATATTTATATTTCTTAGAGTTATAAAAAGAGCTTCGTTTGTGTTTGGACTGATTCTATTATGGTCACTCATGAAAATGAAAGTCTTAAGGTTAAGTAAGGAGGAAGTTAACAAAAAAAAAACTCTCTAAATCCAAGTTCGCCGATATGACGAAAAAGGATATAGTACAGTACTTCATTTCTTCTTTTTTGAAATCTTGACAGGAGTGTGATAGGTACTCATAATAAGCAAGCACTGATGTATGTCTGCCGTACAGTGTACGTAATGGATTAAGGGTCAATATCAAGTTTGTCTATTCCGCTTACTGATGATATTGATAATTATGATAGCAATAATGATGATAGTAAATGATGATGATAATAATATTGATGAAGAGGTGTATTTCATATAGCGCAGCAGTTTAAAGTGAGGAATACACAGTAATAAGAACATTGATGAAAATTGATGCGCCGTCGAAAACACACTCACCTCAGGAGTCTGCTAAACTTTGCAGTTGAACCAGATTTTCTGAATAAGATATGGGTGGCATTACATCAATTGTGAATTATAAAAGAATCTTCCAAGTAACAGAAATACTTCCAATACTTCAGTAATGGTTTGAAGATAATAATAATTTTGGAACTTTCCATAAGATCTGTCATGGCTCAACTGATCTTTTATCAAATTCCCCAGATGCACACACCACTATTTCTCTTGGTCGAACGTTGTGAGGTCCCTGATACAGAAGTGTTGCTCCTACTTGGTTCATCATGAGCATTCCAAAGACTACTACGACTACTGCTACCCTGCTCCTCAAGGGACTACAATCAGCAACAGACTCAGAAGTGACTTTTGACGACAGTCTACACCCCACAGTTGATCTCGATGGACCATCAAGTGCATCGTCCAGACTATGGAGAGACAACCACAGATGCCATTGAGATTTAGTGTTAAAAACAGAGTATTTACGAACAAGGTAACTCTTCGTACTTATTAGTGCTAAATCCTCGTTAACTCCTTAACTCAAGCAGAGCTGAGAAGTAAAAAAAAAAAATCTGTCATTAGCTGAGCGTCTTTGAAACAGTTTTTGAAACAGTGCGTTGACTACGAAAAACAAAATATCTGTCACTTTTGAATTGGAGTCCTTTAAAGGCCATATCGTACAAGTATCAAAGAATTTTAGCGCTCTACGTAGAAATACATGATGGATTCGGAAAGGAGTGACAATGTGTATGTAAAGAGGTCGACTTATTCAAGTTCACTACTGCTCTGTCTGATAACCGGGGCAGGATTATTTTTCGCCGTCTGGCCCATTCTTCCATCAAAAGACGTTCACGAAGCATCCCCAAAGAATCAGATCACCCCATACACAATCACCAGATACTGTCTTACCGTCGCCAACGTTCTTTTCTTCGTCTTTACCTTCGTGGTAATTCGCAACACGGAAAAATTCCATAGAGAGCAAAAAGTATTCTGGCCAATGCGGTGCCGACACTGCGCATGGGCAGTGGGACTCGTTGACAACCAGCCGGAAGAA
Organism: Diadema antillarum; assembly: GCF_040938485.1. Lineage (NCBI taxonomy): Eukaryota > Metazoa > Echinodermata > Echinoidea > Diadematoida > Diadematidae > Diadema > Diadema antillarum. The sequence goes on from NW_027271491.1 coordinate 40,739, forward strand.
AGGGTCAATGGCCAAGGAGTCTCTGAAGACCATCAGCCACTCAGTCTTCCGAGGACTCTCTCCTCATCCTTACCAAATCTCTCCGCCCGGTTGACGTCCCCTGAACAAACGTTGACGATTGAGGGCAGCGCAACATTGTCATCGATTCATCCGTTACATCTAATTGCACCGCCCGTTTCCTTCTCTTCGGAAAGCAGAGGACAAAATCTGGCTACCTTCTCAGAGCACCATTCTCTTTACCTAAGACCACACAAGTCTCTCCTTAAAGTTTTGTACGTGTTTGGCACCTTAGCCGTGATTAATATTCCATTCGCCATCTCCACTGCAGTTTTATGCTTGACCAGGCAGAACACACCTTTTGAAACTGGTATGCTTGTTGGTCAGCTCCTTCTGGACATTTCTTTCATCATCTTGATAGTTGTCGGAATGGTGTTCTTCAGCAAATACTATGACGCGGTATTTGTAGATGAAGTTCGATTTTCTTACCCCATAGCGTTCTTCTTTGCGATTTGCGTTTGGATTGCTGTAATGAAGCTGACATACCCTGTAGTAACCGAGTTGAAATTTTCATCTTTTCGAATCTCCAATCCGTGCAAACTTAATTCAACGTACGGAAGTTTTGCGCTACTAGACGAAGAAGTAATGACACCTTTGTATGCTGAGTGTGGAATCATCGGGGCAGGGTTGTTCCTACAGATGTGGCATTCCGTTCTCCCGCAGTGCTGTATCAAGAAACGCAGCACCCCTCCGTCCTTTGACTTCTACGTCACACCGCAGAAAATGTCACTTCTTCGGCGGCTGTACAGACGCCTAAAAATGATATCTCTCAGGAAAGTCATTAACTCGCAAGGAATGACAAGAGATGACATCCTGCTCCATCGACGTGGGTCGAGACGATACAGATTCCAGCGTAAATGGCAGAACATTTTCCCTAAAGTTGTTATCGCTTTTGGTTGCATATTCATAGCATTAAACCTTTTCATCAAGAACGTTGAAAATGCAGGCTTGTCTGTCATTACCAAAACCTGCATTTCTTGGTTTTTTCATAGTGTGGCATATTTGCCGCTGTTGGTTCTTAGTCGTCGCCAGATGACCGTGACAAAAAGCAAAGAAGTCTTCTCAATTGGAAAGGACGCATCCGTCCTCCACAATCTCATTTTGGGTCACGACCGCATCCTATTACTGGGATGCGGAGGCATCTTTACCATGAATTCATTTCGTTTCGTAGCAGGAATAGGGTTGCTGATCCATGCTGACCGTATCCAGGCTGACGAAATCGCTCTTGCGTGCTTTGCAACCTTGTACGCAATCTTCCAAGTGTGCTGTGCCTGGCTCCTCACTTCATTTCTGCTCTCTGTGCAGAGACAATGTATTGAGGATGAGCCGGGACGTCAGTGGACGAAGATGTGCCTCCTCTACGCCTGTGCTGTCGGTATTTCCACGTGGGTGTTAACGGTTGTTCAGGTTGGTCCTTGGCCGGAGATGGAAGCTTACTTCGGGGAAGGGACAGGGAAAACCATCGCCATCCTCATAGATCCAATCTTTTCACTGTTCGGCATTCATGTCGCTATGATTGCTTATGAATCCTACAAGTCCTTTTCCGCGCACAAGAGCGTGTAGCCATAATATATACCGGGTGTCCCCAAAAAAGCGGAACGGTGGATTTTCAGTACCTTGCGTCCTAAAAGTGATATACTTTTTGACATCATTAGAAAGAGCATCTTCCACAGACGACAATGCTACCAAAATCATTAAATTTGGTACAGCACTTTTTATTCTACGCCAATTTCTGAAAATGCAGTCATTTTCAAATTTCGTCGGATTTCTGCCACTTATGAGATAATAATTTGAGTGCGACGTGCGATCCATACGGTGAATATTGTGTAAGCTCGGTGATCCATGTCAACAAAAGATACAGCTTTCACAATGGGCACGGGCCAGAAAAAAAAAAAACAGTGTGTGTGTGTGTGTGTGTGTGTGTGCTCCCAATATGAAAGCGTTATCTTTTGTTGACATGGATCAACGAGCTTACACAATTCACCGTATGGAACGCGTGTCGCACCCAAATCATTATCTCATAAATCGCAAAAAAAAAAAAAAAAATGAAAATGACTGCATTTACAGATATTGGCGTAGAATAAAAAGTACTGAACCAAATTTGATGATTTTGGTATCATGGTCTTCTGCGGAAGATGCCCTTTCTAATGACGTCAAAAAAATATCACTTTTAGAACGCAAGGTACTGAAAACCCATCGTTCCGCTTTTTTGGGGGACACCCGGTATAGACGCATTTTCTTTTTGTCATTACAATATTTTGATTAATTTCTCGTGATCGCGTATTGACTTTTCAAGTAACAGTATACCATGATGTCATATTCTGGGTTCTTTTCTTTCCTCTTGCCATGACAGATGTTTCACGGGATTTTAAGGGAACCACTGTTCATAATACGTCCCTGTTGCTGGACAGATTGTTTAAAGAACAAGACATCCAACAGTTATTGTCAAATAAATATTAATTGGGATTAGATCGAGAAAAGAGTAAGCAGCTCATGAAAAACCAGATGCCCTCTGACCTTTTCGTGAAAATCAGAGAAGCAACCTGTATTCATTTGCAGTATGTACATTTGAAATCCTTAATCCACTGGAAGTCGAAATTAAACAACATAAAACAGAAAGTGTATCGTTGAAAAGTTATGTGAAAGAGGCATCATTTAAAGAAATATAGCAGGTGAAAATGGTAGGAAAGGTTTGTACTTATAGGCCCTATTAGGTAAGTATGAATTGAAATACTATATTCTGAGTTTAAGACAAACTTAGTGTATATGATAGAGTATATGCTCATCTCATAGATTTATATATATATATATATATATATATATATATATATATATATATTATGTACACGTAGTGTCCCATGTACAGGTGAAAGTTGAACAGCTGTATAAAGATTTAAAGAATTTTGTAGAGAGAACTATTCAAAAGGTTTATAATTTTACTTACTAGTAAACGTAAAGCTTTTACTTTTAACTTGTTGGGAGTGTTCTGTTTGTCTTCATTAGTTTCTCTAAGCAACTGAATCGCATTATACCGTGCAATGTGCACATGTATAAGGCTAGATATTGGTATTTGTATGTTTGAAGACATATGATGAGTAAGATCTATATTATGATGTACATCATACTGCGGCACAGCTCTCAATTTCAGGGCCGGTTTTACCAAATTGATTGCGTTGGGGTAAAACATTGATTACAGTTTTTCAGTGTCGTCACGCCGGTCTGAAGTGAAACAAGATGGTGATGCGAATTCGGAAGTTTCAATTTCGCGCGAAGTTGGCCCCGAACTTGATCGAAAGGCAATCAACGGCCGAAGCAAGGATGCCCATACCGTATATCCCCCCCCCCCAAAAAAAAAAAAAAAAAATACAACGGGAGGTCCGCAATGATATCTTTAAAAATAGTGAATCAATCCAAATACAAATTTAGGGTATGAAACTCTAACTCATTTCCCACATCTTACAGAAAACCCCATTAGATTTGCTTCTGTGGTCAAAGAGAAAAGAGGAATTTTGTAGAGGATGTCGGGAATCTCTTCCCTCCAAGTTTTGTCTGTTGTATAATATTCACACACAAGAGCATCGAAGTGCTAAACTTGGAAGAATCAGACTTATGACATGCTTTACAACAATCCACTTTTCTCTGTGACTACTTAACAAATCGAATGGGGTTTTCTGCAAAATAGAGCTAAGATGTTATATTTTAAGACCTTGAATTAGCATTTAGACAGTTTAATCATATTGGGTGTTATTAATGGGAAAATCTGATAGTATTTTTTTTTTGGACATACTGTAAGGTCACACGAACCACACAGGAAGCTTGACAGGAAGAGGTACAGAGGAGCTAAATTATGGAATGATTTGAATTATCAGGATATATATATTCTATCCTATCCTTCAAACGATTCATCCTGACATGTAATAACAATATATTTTGAAGTGGCAGTGATTAATTATTTTGGGGTTTGGGGGCTTGGGTTTTGGGTTTGGGTTTTGGGTTTTGGGGTTCTGAACTGATCTGGATTAAGAAGGGCCATGGGGTAAAAGGTCATGGAACTCATTACATATAAAAACATAAAAAATGTGTAGCGATGGAGGCATCCTTTCTTTAGTGTGTTTTTTTTAATGATGTAATGCATATTATATTGTAATGTATTGTATGTATTTCTAAGTATATTGCATATATTGTACAAATATTTTTTCTATCTCTTTCTTATTCCTTTTACGTGTGTTTCAATGTTTGTACATTTTAATGATTGTATGTTGTTTTTTGTGTGTTTTTTTCTTTTGTAATACTGCATATGGTCGGACCCCTGTGAAAAACAGCTCTTAGCTGACCAGGGCTATCCGTCCCATGAGTGGAGAACAAATAAATAAAATAAATAAAATAAAATAAAATGTGATTCTTTATTTTACCGCATATCTTTTAAAGTTCTTTTGCTTACGTACAAAATTCTGAATGGGCAAGCCCCCAGGTATCTCACAGATCTTGTTTCTTTACGTTCCATTACTTCCTCAAGATCCCTCCGTTCATCCTCTACAATGCAATTGACTCCTGGACCACGTACTTTCACAAAATACGGTGATCGTGCTTTTTCTACAATTGCCCCTTCTCTCTGGAATTCTCTACCCGCCTATATAATGTACATCAAGCCACTTCCGTTAATCAGTTTAAGATTTTGCTTAAGATTTATCTTTTCATTAGATAGTTCTTTGGAATAGTCCAGTTGTGGGTCGGTCGATGGAGGTGCACACTGATTTTGATTTTCATTATTTATCGTAATTATACACTGTATTTATATATATTTTTTTGGTATGTTTGTACTTGGTATGTTTGTACTTTTTGGTATGTTTGGTATTTTTGGATTATTCTGGTATAGATACTAATTTTTCCGGTAAAACTGTGCGCTTAGAAACATCGGCATTAAGCGCCTTATAAATGTATTGTATTATTATTATTATTATTATTATTTATTAAGAATTTTAACAGAATGACAAGAGAAGGAAACATAATGGATGCACGTAAATTTTGCCACCGCCCACAAAGTTACTGCTGGAGCCTGAGAAACTTCACAACTACATATCTGATTACTTCCATTTGTCTTGAGGTGGACCTATGTCATCCCGTTTTCAGTATCTATTGCAAATTTTTCTCAGTACTAACATGACTGACAAGAGAGAAGCGCTCTGGATAATAATCTGGTAATAATGCAGATATTCTAGAGATTGTCAATGACCCTTAGAATTGTATGTGTGAATGGAAATTAAGATGGGGCAAAATATATCATACTTTTGTTGTATTTTCCATTAACCCAATTTCTTTTTATTTCATGTAGCTGAAATAACTTTCGTTATGATAAACTGTATTTTCATTGCTTTCATATTGTTTTACGGATTGACATAAGACGTGTTTTTCTAAACATACAAGAAATGCAAAGTTCACTGCACACAGTTGTATTAATTCATTGAATAGAGTAGTTAGATGTGATTGTACGTAAATCGCACAATGAGAGAGAGGTTGCTTTGAACCATTTATATGGAAATCATTGAGCTACAAAGGATATTTGTCACGTCATCGAAGAAAAGCTCCGCATTTCCTCATGATTTTCATAGTGTTATAGATATGCGTGTTTTGTGATTTCGTGTATGGATATTTGAAAGAATATCCGATATCATTTTCTCTCTTTCTTTCGACAATTACTTGTGTGGCCCAACCAATTCATCAAAAAGCAACTTTTTTTTGTTGTTGTTGAATTGCATCTACTTCGTATTGACAAACCATAATTTAAATTTTGTAAAGCGATTTGTATAGCAAATTGCTATGATTGTGTGTACAGCATATCTATTTGAGGTGCTTGGTACTCTACACTGCCAACTTGCATTTACAAATCAATAATAAATCAGTCGAATTCACTTTATATATCCTCATAACCTCGTTTCCTTCCTGAACTCATATTCTAATGACTTTACACTCAACTATCGTGTGATGCAAAATGTTGAAATGCAAAGTAATAAAAAGTAATGTCTTTTCTTGCATGACATGCTATAGCTCATTTGAAATCATGTAATGATGATGATATACTCTGATCATGTTTCATTCATTTATTAAGATACTCCACACTATAAATCGTGTGTCATTTTCTTTGTGTGTGGGCGGAAACAATTCTCCCTAGAGCGAAATTCTCCCGCGAACTAAGACAACTAGTAATGTGTAGCAATATCTAATATTGCTACACATTACTTCCGTGTACTGTGAACACGCTGTGGTCCAAAGAGCGTTACATTCAAGCAACGCACAAAACACACAGCTTCAATTGAAATGGACTTTGCTACCAGCCATTCAATCCAATTATGAATCAAAACTATTGAATACGTTTTTTCCTTTAGTATTTTGTAGAAGAATTGGGAGCAAGCATTTCGGTTGAATAAAGCGGCGTGTATTGTAAATGTACATTGTATGCACAAAAGGCTAATTAGCTTTAAAAACACCCTACTATTGCCACTGAAGTTTCAGTATGTCGTACTAGAATGTATTCATTTGTACAAGAGTGCGTTTGAATATGTTCGTATATATATATGAGTATATGAATATAAGAACGACCCAAGTCCATGGAAGATCATTTCGAGTAAACTAAAAAAAACTTCATATCTTTTATATTTGTCCAATAATATTCTATTTAACTGTGATGGGAAGGCAACATTGTATATACAAATTAGAACATATATTATTATGACAATTAACATTTACATTAATTGTGGAGAGGCCATTTTGTGTGGTGGACTTGGGTCGTTCTTTGATTCATATACATAATATTCTGCTATAGAGATGGGAGAAGGATGAGAGAGGGCGCTATTATATGAATGTAAGAATGACCCAAGTCCTTCATTCTTACATTAATATAAGATTTAACTCATTCATTTCAGGCACTTCCGGGGGTAATTAGGATTTATCATTTACACACAAGATGAGTCCATGCATAAGCTACAATTTCCCATGTCAAACTAAATTTGGCCAAAAATTGGACTTGGGTCATTCTTATATTCATATACTCATATAATATATATATATATATCGATGCAAAAAACGCAATCATTTAATCATGCATATATCCATGGTAACTACCAGACAATAGTTTGTGTATTGATCAAAATGATACTGCGTTTTTTGTCTTATTGACGATCTATATTTTTTATTCCATATGTTCATAATTATTGTGTAATCTGTTTTATTTGTAATCAAGAAAATCAATAAAACATACAAATACAAAAAAAAACTTCACAACTAAGACCTCATGCTTCATGGAATCATGATACAGCTCTTCAAGTGTCCCCACAGGCCTGTCTCACACTAGTCTGGGCTCCGTCCCCTTTTCCTTGGTGCCAAGAGAGGGCGCAAACTTTCTGATTGCGATATTCGAGAGACTGCGCGCCCAACGAAAAAGGGTCCGGGAAGAAAGTTTCAGTTTTACGACTTTCCGATCGGATTTTGACTGAACGCGATATATCATTCGCTCTGACAGGTCCCGCCCACCGAGTATGGTAGTAGTCTGTTTATCAAACCAATGTAAATGAAATTTGCGTCTATCTGACTTCGTATGTGATCTATATTAATGACATGTAGATTCATATAGGTCACAAATTGGTTTCAGAGTATTCAATTCTTCTGAAGAAAAGACACAGTACCTTTTTATTCATAGTAGGCCTAATACGAACACATAATGCTGAATTTACTGCTGAATTTGGATCAGACTAGTCATCGACCGTTATAGGCATTACACAGTTCAGTACCTTTCTCCCAACACCCTGCAGATCTGTCCTTGGTCTCTCTTCCACCCCCTGGTCCCACCATGGGCGGATGGAGTACTGCATGCATGCATTGCATAATTATGTACCTTACCCAGTATAAAAGTTTGGCCATGGAGCTAAAAACGAATGGCGATCTACGATCGTTTATCTCTCTAGTGATTTCTCTCTATTTTTTTTTCAACTTTGTACAAAAGAATAGGGCCCAATAGTAGCCATGACTATTCGTATCATAATTAGAAATGTTCTTGATTTTGCGATCTTGTTTGTGGCAGTGCAACAGGATTTGGTAAGAGAGAGGTATTTCAGTCGGCTGCTCTGTGTCCGAGTGAATCCATAAACACTTTGAAGAAGGCACTGATTCTAAATATCAAATTGATATTATATGCAAATTGACTGGGTATACTACGACTGCAGTCGACTGTATGTTGTACTTGTGTGCCAATCCTTTAAGATGAAGCCTTGAACTCCACCCCCCCTTTTTTTTTAGCCAAGTATAAACGTTAAGTAGGTTTACAATCGGATTTCTATATCTGGAGAACAATAATTCACAACACAACCACAATAGTAAAACTGTCAGCATAGGACCTAAATACCACGCAATTTCAAATAAAAACATCCACAAATCTTTCTGAGTGTGGGATCTGACGCTGAAATTACTAGTGATAAGTGATTTCATCGATAAAATATGTAGCCATCAAAGCTTTATGTGTTATAAAATATAACAGGTTAGAATACAAAAACACGCTTTGATTACGCGAGCATAAAAGGTTTCCCGCGTTGAGCTTCACAAGCTTAGGAATAGTATTTCATCAGTTTTGATTTTAAAAAAATAAGCTGGTATTTTCTTCAGACCTAATTTACCAAAGGAAGATAAAGATATCACATGTTTGATGGAGAAATTACGTGGCAAACCTTATACACGCTATGTATCCAAAATTGAATAGGCATTGTTTTCAGAGAAACTTTATTATTTTGAAGGTTTGATAGCCCCCCACCCCCACCCCAAGAAACAAACAAACAAACAAACAAACAAACAAACATCAAACAAACAAACATATGAAACAAGGTTCGTAAATCCAACATATGGAAAAATTGCATACTTATAACCAAACATTCGGAATTACTAACCAATATCGTTTTATATTAACGAACCTTCGGGATTGCAAACTTTTTTTCTTTATATGTCTTTTAGGAGCTATACAAACGAACATTCGGAAGACCAATCCTTTAGTATTTTAAACGAACCTTATTTAGTTTTGGATTACTGAACCATCGTAATAATAAACCCTGAAAATGAACCTTCAGAAAAACAAACTGTAACCAGAAATGAGAAATTTCTGACTCCAGAATTATTGAGCATTTAACAATCCCAGCGGATCGATTATTATACAATTCTGATATTCACATTGCATTATAAAGATGATGCCATAACCATCAGGAGGTAAACTAGCTATAATCATCAAGAAGGCAAGAGAGCCTCCTTGATATAACAGACAAACTCCACAACACCATGCTGAAGGGCATAGATATAAATCAGACACTTGCTTATATCGTATAGTGGAAAATAGATTTATTAATTATTCATTTAAACTTTATGATACCACAGTCTACGGGGTTCACCCCTCAGAACAACACGACATGATAACAACATGGTATGGTCTCCTATAAAGTTTATCTAGCTGCTCTAGATTTTTAATCCTTCATTGTTGGACGATTTTTAAAGATGTTCATTAACAGCATGATTAAAGGAGAAATATCTGGTGTTTCCAATGAAACATAATACTAGTATGAACGTTACCGTTAAGACAAAATTGCAATATGTCGATCGTGTCCCACACTGCGCATCATCAATTTTTATACTAATAATAATAATAATAGTCAGTTCTTAGAAACGCATAATACCATAAGATAGTCTCTATGCGTGTACAAAATAATGAAACAAAATGTATCACATATTTCTCTATTCAAACATGTAATCAACAATTATCAAAAAGGTGAGTTTTTAACACAGATTTGAATTTATCAAAATCTGTAATGCATCTAACACTGAGAGGGAGATTATTCCATAATGAGGGTGCCATTTTTCCAAAAGACCTATCACCATATGTCTTAGATTTGACACTTATTTCAGAGAGGAGATTTTTTGATTTTGAGCGCAGATTACGACCAGGATGATATGGCTTGATGAGTTCACTGAGATATGCAGGGGCATTTCCATGAAAACATTTGAATACAAGGGTCAAAATCTTAAACCTGATACGAGCTCTTATGGGCAACCAATGAAGACTACGAAGAATGGGAGTTATATGATCAAATTTCCTTTTGCGTGTTACAAGCCTTGCGGCTGAATTTTGTATCCGTTGGAGTCCTTTCAGGTGAGAGTCTGGAACTCCAATGAGCAAACCATTATTATTATCCAAATGACTAAAAATAAACGCATGAACCAGTTTTTCTGTAGTTGCTTTATCGAGAACGTGTCTCAATTTTCCAATCCTGTGTAGACCTATGGCTGCAGATTTGCATATGTTATTGATGTGAGTTTTCATACTAAGATCATCTTGGATAATGACACCAAGGTCACGTGCCTTAGAAATTGGCAGCACAGGAGTATCGCAAACATTAACGGACAAAGTTGTTGAGGACTTGTTACGAGATCTTACATGCACAACTTCAGTTTTCTCAAGATTCAATTTCAAACCATTTTGCAAAGACCAATCTTGAATTTTACCTAAGCATGATTCAATCTGACCAACTGCTACATCAGAATTGGTGCTTTTTGGCAATGAAAGATAAATCTGAGTATCATCAGCATATGTAATTTTACTTATGCCACACTTGTCAATTACATCCTCTAAGGGAGCTGTGTACATTATGAAACACAGTGGTCCTAAGACAGAACCCTGAGGAACCCCTTGTTTGAGAACATAAGGGGCAGATGCAGTACCATTGATTGAGACACTCTGCGTTCGGTTGCTAAAATAAGACTGAAACCAATCAAATGCAGTACCAACAATTCCATAAGTCGATGACAGACGGCGGAGCATGATGTTATGGTCAATAGTGTCAAATGCAGACGAGTAGTCTAGCATCACCAACAGTGTCTCCTGGCCCCTGTCTGCTGCAAGAAGTAGGTCTCAACACTGTGATTTCTCCTGTATGCTGATTGTGCTCTTCCATACATTTCATTTGATTCCAGATATGCATGTATCTGATTGGCACATGCTCGCTCTACCAACTTTGCAACAAATTTAAGCTTTGCTATTGGTCTGTAATTTCCCAATACTTCTGAATCTAAACCTGGTTTCTTAATAAGAGGATCAACTTGTGCATGCTTGAAGGAATCTGGAAAACAGCCGTTCATCAGAGAAAGGTTGATAATGCGTGTGAGTACTGGAGTCAGCTCATTAACACATTTCTTCAACAGCCATGTGGGTATTGGATCCTGGTTGCAAGATGAAGATGGTGAAGCCAACACCAATTTCCTTACCGCTGTCTCGGTGACGGGTTGAAATTCTGCAAAGGTTGGTCCGTATGCTGTCGCATGGATGCTATTTGGACGTGGTGATGTACAAGGAAATGAAAGTGATGACTGGTTGTTTGACACTTTTGCCAATTCATTCTTTATGTTTTGAATTTTCTCAGAGAAGAATTGCACAAACTGGTTAGCCAAGTGAAGTAAATCACCACCATACTTGGATGGAAGAACCTTGTCGGACGATGACGAGGAAAGTTTGCTGAACTTTTGAAACATTTGCTGAGTGTTGCAATCCTCGAAGGATTTCTTGTGATATTCACGTCTTCTCTTGTTCAACAAAGCCTTGTATCTAGCTCGCTGATCTCGAAAAACTTGTTTGTACACTTCGAGATTCTGAGAATTTCTTAGCCGTTCCCAGCTCCGAAGTTCCTTCTTTGCTGCACGGAGAGAATCATCATACCAAGGAGCATGTGGACGAGCAGTGATTGTTTGTATTATCTCAGGTGAATGCTTGTTCAGCATATCACTAAGGACATCATCATACTGTTTTACTAATTCGACTAGATCAGAGGATGGAGCAAGAAACAGTGCAGATTTTGTAATGTCGCAGCGAAATGCCTCCAGATCTATGTCACGAAGCTTACGCGTCTTTATGACAATCTTCCCTGCCGGAGGCCTGGATATGTTCAGCTTACATTCAACCAAAGCATGATCTGAAGGCAAGGGATTAGAGACGGTGACACTGTCATCCACAACAAAATCATCCAAAGCACGTATCAGGATCAGATCCAATGTATGGCCTGCATCATGGGTTGGAGATCTAACAAGTTGGTTGAGGTTGAATGACGTAGCAAGATCATCAAGAAGTATAGTGCTGCGACTTGTGAAGTCATCAACATGAATGTTAAAATCCCCACACACCATAACGTGACCAGGGTAAGTAGCCAGCTCTTCAAGGAGTGTTGAAAACTCATGAAAAAAGTTAGTAATTGTGGAGCATCTGTTTGCTGTCATTTGCGGCCTATAAATCACTACCAGACGCACAGATGAACACTTTAACGAACAGGTAAATGTCAAATCCATAATTTCAAAAGACTCGAATACTTTGGATTTGTTGAAAACAACTTTGAAGGACTTACGGAGGCAAATACCAAGGCCACCTCCTTTCCTGGTTTGTCTTGGCACATGGTGCAGCCTATAATCGGGTAGTGCATTTAGTATTCCTGCAATGGTGTGGTCATCTCGATGATCCCCTGACATCCATGTTTCTGTGATGACAATAATATCAAGTTTTCTCTCCATCACCACATCACAGAACATGTCCACTTTGTTGTTCAGCGACCGTGCATTCCACAAGCCAAAGTGACAGGGCTTTTGGGCTGACGTGCAAGTTGAGGGCATCATGGATGCTGGGGGTGGTCTTACCTTGTGGCAGCATGGCAAATATGGTAGAGGCATAGATTGTACAGTTGAAATGCTGCTCTCTTCAGACGCTACATGTATGACAGAAGATTGAGTAATGGGTGTTGCTGCTTTCCGCTTTTTCCCCCGTCTCGTTTTCTTTTTGTACTATCCACGCAGCTGATGTTCAATGCATATAAATGCAATTTTACTAATAGCTGGGCTCGAAAGTTATATCATCTTAGTGTTAGATGCACCCTATTATACCCCTGTTCAAATTATGTTAGATTCTTTGAAATTACAATCCGTTAAACATAGACTGGAATATAATTATAATGTATTTATGTACAAGATTTTGAAAGGCCTTGCTCCCGAATATCTAAGACGAGTTTCACCTCAGCGAATTAATCCATACTCTATACGAGATCAGTCTCCATGCACCAACTATATCTAGCTAAACCCAAGTCCGAGTATAAAAAGCAGTCTTTTTCATACACAGCAACGAAGCTATTTAACTCTCTACCCGTGTTTGTTAAAGGACAAGTTCACCTTCATAGACATGTGGGTTTAGTGAATGCAGCAATATCAGTAGAACACATCAGAGAGAGTTTGAGCAAAATCGGACAATCCGTTAAAACGTTATGAATTTTTGAAGTTCCTGCTCAGTCACGGCTGAATGAAAAGACTACTATAGCTTGTGATGTCACATGAGTACAACGATATAAAGAAAGAATAAAGAAAATTCAACAAATTTCCATTTTTCTCGCATAACAAAAGAACACTCGACTTCTCTCTTTCAGAAGGCAGGGGGAATAATATTACCCTTAACGTATGTCAGTAGCAAGTCGAAGAAATGTGCACTTTACTCAAAAAGTAAGGTTTTGTGAAATTCTCTTTTCATTTTCTTTATAGTTGTACGCATGTGACATCATACACTGTAGTAGTCTTCTCTTCCAGCAGTGACTGCACAGATACTTAAAATATTCGTAACTTTTGAACGGATTGTCCAATTTTCCTCAAACTTTCACTGATGTGTTCTACTAATATTGCTGCATTCTCTCAAGCCTTATGTATATGAAGGTGGACT
>NW_027271492.1:0-55000 GCF_040938485.1 Diadema antillarum
TTGTTTGCTTTGTTACTGACACCAATTGTCATCCAGTGATGAAATACATGTACTACTGTCATAGGGGCCTACCAGTATAGTACCTACAATAGGAAAGCCCAGTTCACTTAATACCAAGGTCAGGAAAACACCGCCTTTTTATTGTTTGCAGACTGATGATACACGTGTTGCCGATCTTCGAAATGTATAATTGCATGCAACAAGTAAAATGTATACAACATACAAATATATGCATGCAATTAAACACACTATGGCCTATGCACCCACTGCATGTACAATTTTGTATCACAGGTATACAGTTTCTTGTACTGTTGTACATGAGCTTGCTCCACATGCATGTAACACAGTTGAACTGTAGGAGGTTGCATACAGTTGTGATTATTTCTGCCACTTGAGGTTTTATGTTACTTATATATAGTATTGTCTGCATTATTGTTTGTATGCAAAACAACTTGAAAGGTTGAGAACACATTTGGATGAAACTTGTATGAAAAGATGATAATAACACAATTACATTTTAAAAACAGATGATAAATATAAATTTTGGTAGTGATGCGAGAATCTTTATGAAATTTTGATGATTTTTATCTTATGGCAGATGAGATCAATGGAATTGGGAGTTCAAGCTGCATGAATTTGAGGTTTGCATCCATGCGCACTAAAGGTAAAGGCATGTGCTCAAGGTATAATGCACTACCACACACCTGGAAGTTGATGGCATTTAAAAGCAAAAGGCTTTTATGTGGGAAATTTGGCAGTTTTTAGCATGTGTGGATGGGTGGAAATGAGCTGCTTGGCAAAGGTCTGCACTGTCTGAGTATGTTTCTAGTGTAGATATCAATAACTCCATTCTTTTGGGGGAGGGAGTGGGATGGGGCATGTGGATATATGTACACACACAATGCTTCTGTTGTCATAACTTCATCTTAATTCAAGAAGTTCCATTTATTACTTTTTATGACACGCTCATTCATACCTCTCCAAACCGTATAGGCCCTTCACACTAAAAAATGGGGGGGGGGGGTAGCAAAGGTAGGGGATATGTTTGATTACTCTTTGTAAGTGAGATATTTTGTCAGCTTTTATCTTTATTTTTTGCACACTCATAGTGGGGCCTACTTTCCCCCAGCCAAATTTGATCCATGGGTGCTGTTGGCTAAATTAAACCCACGAAGGGGCGCAATGGGCGGTGGTGGGGGGGGGGGGGGGGGTGGGGGTGAGGGGATCTGGCAACCCCTTTCCCAACCAGATATCGTGTCAGTTTTTATATTTTCATTATGTAAACTTATAGTACTTTCATTGGACCAAGTTTGGTGCATGGGCTGCGTGGGGTAAATTACACCCGCCAGGGGGGGCCCAGGGGGGGGACGGTCTGGCAACCCCTTTCCCGACCAGATATTTTGTCAGTTTTTATATTTTTATTATGTACACCCCTAGGCCATTCTTTTAGACCAGGTTTGGTCCATGGGCTCCATGGGGTAAATTACACCCGCCGGGGGCCATTTTGGGGGGGTCCCTGGGGGACGACCCCGCCCTCAGGTATCAGGCTGACGCCCAGTTTTGTAATGAGGGGGGTGGCCCCAGTAACTTTGAGGGGTCAAACCTTTTGGGCTTGATGGGGTAAATTGACCAGCAGCCAGCTCCTGGTCTATCTGATTCACTGGACCACGGTGCCTCTTTGTAACTGTAGGCCTATGCCCTGGTTCAGGGGGGCATTTCATGAAGCATTTTGGTCGGATATTTTTCTGACAAACTGTTACAAGCTACTGAAATCCTTGCATCTGATTGGCTGAGAGCAGATTTGTCCGACAACGTTGTCGGACAAAATGCTTCATGAATTGCCCCCCACCCCCCCCCCCCCCCCCCGGACTGTCAACGAAAATGTTTCAGGTCTACCCAAAAAAAAAAAAATTAAAAAAATAAAAAAATAAAAAAATAAATAAAAACTGGCCAAACGCTGATCCCAAGATTTGCCTCGACTTCTCAAACTTTCTTTTATTATCAGATGAGCTAGCAAAAGTTAAAAAGGAATAGATAAGAACTGAAAGACCGCTCAAGACGTATACATGCGTGATGTCCAGCACGAAAATGGTTATGTTTTGATACGAAGACATTTTCTGGTTTTGTTGTCATTCATACACTTTGCAAAGTCATGAACTAAAAGAAAGCAAAAAATGACATCTTCTTCAAGCGCAACTATCATCTTGCTCATATTGTGTGAACGCTGATTTCTCTTAAACTGGTTGAACTCAGAATGTGTTGACGCTATTGCGAGTCAAGGTGACTCCACATTCCCCGATTTCAAATTTGATAGGGGCCTATCCAAAATGCTTCATGGGAAATTCTCCTTAGTTTCTTTGTCGCTATTGTTACAAACGAACACGGTACTCTGTAAACGTGAGATAAATCATTGAATTTACTAATAAAGTAACAGCCCCCATAGAAAAAAAAAATGAAGGGGTGGCAAAGTTATCAATTACGCGTAACCCACATAGAATAATAAAAGTACTTGGGAATCGTTTTCTGCGCACATATCAAACATTTGAACCAACCTTGACAGTGACCTTGACCCAGACCACTGCGCGAATAGTTCCTGTGACCGGACTTACTCCCTTGTGTTTCTGCCATTGTCAACAGTGCATTATCTACCATGATGCAATCGAATGTTGCAATCCTACAGTATAATGCTGCAGATATCACCTCTCGTAAAGATTAGAAGAGGAAAGAACAAAAGGAAAACACAATCAAACAACCCTTTAAAGTAGGGCATGGGGAAATTGCCGGCAATTGGTTTCCTTTTTAAAAACAGTGTCACGTAAATTACGCCCTTACAACTGCATCGTATATTGAGCTGCCCGGAGGAAACCCACAGAATCGAACCATCCACAGGGTTTTAAATTGCTGACATCAAGAACCACTATATTTGTGATTTTTGTTTTGTTTATCTGATATTATTGGTGTTTTTTTGTGGGGGGGGGGGGTTGACATTTGTATTATCAAACAATAATGTAACAACGGTACAAATTTACTACTTTACATTTGCACAATCGGTAGGGAGCGATTAAGCATCATCTTAGAATAATTGGAACTTCTTGGTTTCTGTTTCTCCGTCTGTCTTTTCTTTTTATTTTTGACGCATCTTTCAGTCCATCTATCTGTTCATCTTTGCATGTCTTTCTCTATCTGTATATCTGTCTATAATCTATCTATCTATCTATCTATCTTCTGTCTATCTATCTATCTATCTATCTATCTATCTATCTCTATCTATCTATTTATCTATCTATCTATCTATCTATCTATCTATCTATCTATCTATCTCTCCATTGATTTGTCTTTGTACCTCTAGATATATGTCCTACAAAGATACTATAATGAGCAAATTGAATTATCACTGATGATAATAATGTGATCTTCTTTATCCAGGGTAGCCTGTTCAGTTTTGCCAATGCATTACCAGAGGGCCCTGCCAATGTTATCACGTTAGCCATGCTAGCGTGACAAGCTACCTATTAATGCTCCTTAGTCTATATAGCTGGACATTGTGGATTAAAAAGATCTTGTCCAAGGACGCAGTCACTTGAAGGGACTCGAATTCGGGACCTCCGATTGAAAGTCTACAGAGTCTTATCCACTATACCGCAGTGTCCCAATCATTGTTTGAAGCTTATCATTCAGGCACTGCCTGCTATGCAACACATTAGACAATGTGGCATTACAAAACTTTCGAAATTATATCAAGAATTTGAAGTTTCGAGAGCAGTGAATGCAGGATTTTGCAAATCTTTAGCTGCAACTATTACGAAACATACAGCACAAACATGCCTACAGGTAGAATGTTAAATAAAAAAAAAATGTTAAGGAATTTGTCCGGTGTAACTTTTCAATACATTGGAGGCCATCCCGCGAGCTCGAAGTCCACGAATCTTACCGCCCATGGGCTCTACATTTATACAAAAGGTCCATGAGTCATACATGTACAGCCGGGTGCACGTCACGAGTCCGACACCCACGAGTCATACAGCCCATAAGTAATATATCCCACGAGCGCGACACTTGGTAAATAAGGTCTATGAGTCCGACACTGGGCAAACAATTAAGGCCCACGAGTCTGGCACTAGGCAAAAATATGCTCAAGAGACGGACATTACATCACGGGACTTAACTGTACGCAGCAGCCTCGGTGTCGGACTCACGGGCCTAATTTGTCTAGTGTCAGACTCGTGGGCCCAATTGTTTTCGTACTGTTAGACTCATAGGCCTTATTTGCCTAGTGTCGAAATCATAGGTTCCATGACTCGTGGGCTTTATGACTTATGGACCTTTTTTTGAATGACGACTTCGTGGGCCGTATGATTCGTGGGTGTCGGGCCCGTAGGACTACACCACATAGCCCACGAGTTACACAGCCCATTAGCTCGACACTGGTCCCCCCCCCAAAAAAAATGGCCCCCACCAGCTCGACACAAGGGAAATAAGGCCCATTAGCTGGACACTTGTAAGCATCTAGCCTATAGCCCACAAGACCGACACAAGGCAAACAAGGCCCACAAACTCGACACTAGGCACGAAACCGACAATACATCACCGGCCTTAATGTACGCAATGTCGGCCTAGTGGGCCTTTTCTGCCTTGTGTCAAGCTCTTTGGTCTTGCTTGCCTAGTGTTGAGCTCCCTAATTGGCCGTATTTGTCTGGTGTCGAGCTGGTGGACCATATAGCGCGTGGTCATATTTTACTTGTTCACATAGTGTATAGCTCTTGGGCTGTATGACTCGTGGGTGGTATGACTCGTGGGTGTTGAGCTCTTGACGTGCACCCACGTCCCAAGCAGAAATGAGGGGACAATTTCTTCCTTCCTCATACCACTGATACAGACACGCCTTTCACCCATTCGTCTTGAATCGCTCTCGGTTTCAAATTCCAAACACTGCCAGTGGAACGCGTCGGTTTCAATAATTGATTTTTTTCTCTCTCTCTTCTTTATGATTAATAATAGAACCCTCAAGTCTTTCTATATACGGACAGAGAATTAGGAACGATACTTTTTCGTCACATTCTCATGGTGATTGTTGAGGTTATGACGTCACATTCAGACCCGAGAATATTGTACTCAAAGAATTATTTATGGACGACGAAAGTTTTATGACCTCGAGAAAGGTTTTCTGATTCCAGCGAGCAGCTCCTGGAATATCAATTGTTTGAATTTCACATTTACCTCACATTTTATATTCCTTATGTTGTATTGTAGGCCTATACTTTATGTTTTTTTTAAAGTCATCATTTCCTGCTCATGAACAGCAGATATGTTTCGATGTTGTCACATTAACTGAGCTTTTATAGCTAAAGTGATAAGGCTTAGTGTACATGGATATGGCGTGTGTGTAATGAGAATACGTTAGAAGTTATTGTCGCTCCTATCATAGTGATCTCAGGTCTGTTCGGGATGGTATAGTATTGCTGAGGTGAGGATTTAGTTTTGAACTTTTTTCTTGCGAGATACTTTAGAAACCACTTTATGAAATGTTACAGAGCATACAATTCTACGAGGAATTCAAAGGACTTCTTTTAATGAAATCGACTTTGAAATGGCCGAGATATCTAATAAGAAAGTAAAACAAAGCAATCCTCATAAAAGATGGGTCCTCCCGTTTATTAGGTTCGATTTGTTTGGGATATTTCGGCCACTCAAAATCAATTTTCATCAAATAATCTTTGAATTCCTTTTAGAATTATATGGTCTTTCATAAATCATAACAGGTTTCTCATTATCTAAAAAGAAAAATCATCTTAGAAAAAAAAAAAACACGTTGGAAACCTGCAGACCCATCTCAACCAAAACAGCACCATCCCGTTAAGATGGTTGTTTGTCTTCCAAAAGCGATGAATACCAGAATGCCAGTTTCTGTTTGTTTCTTCATTTGCTTGTGCACAGAAAGAACCCTGAATTATGATATTTACGGTACATTAATTTTTCTTAATGTGTTGTATAATATGTTTTGCTTTAATCATGTTAATGTTCTGTTTTTCCCTAGTCTTCGTTATAATAGTCCTCATAGGGCCATCACCCTAGAACTAAATGTATCGTCATTTCCCATTCGCTCTGTTTGCGCATATTTGATTTTAGCAGATTTATTGGGTTCTCTTTCACCATAATGCAAAGCTCAAGGGGAACATTTATGATGCTATCTGACATGCTCTTCTGTGATTGTTTAGACTAACCAACCAACCAACCAACCAACCAACCAACCAACCAACCAACCAATCAACCAACCAACCAACCAACCGTCCACAAAGTCAACCAACCAACCACCCCCCCCCCAAAAAAAAAACACCCAACCAGCCACCCATCCAACCAACCAACCAACCAACCAACCAACCAACCAACCAACCAACCAACCAACCAACCAACCAGCCAACCAACCATCCAACCACCCACCCAACTAAACAACCAACCAACCAACCGACCAACGACAGCAATACCTGTCTACCTATACCAGGCTATCCCTACACTTAAAACAATGTCGGAATTTTGAAGTTTGGGTATTTTTATTTTGTTCCAAGTTCATCGTGTCACTGCCGACAACCTGGGATAGCCTGGTGGTAGTGTCGCTGTCCGGAAAGCAGTAGATGACAGGTGCGAGTACCATGGCTCCTTTTCTTCCCCGACAAGTTTGTTAAATTACAGATCAGCAGTTGCGATCTTACAAATTTCATTTCTAGAGAGAGACAAATTAAAGAAAATTAATACCTCACTTTTATTATTATTATCATCGACTTCTAAGCTATCCTCCTCCTTCTGCTCCTCCTCCTCA
Organism: Diadema antillarum; assembly: GCF_040938485.1. Classification (NCBI taxonomy): domain Eukaryota; kingdom Metazoa; phylum Echinodermata; class Echinoidea; order Diadematoida; family Diadematidae; genus Diadema; species Diadema antillarum. The sequence goes on from NW_027271492.1 coordinate 6,815, forward strand.
TCATCATTATCATCATCACCACCATTGTCATCATCATCAACAGTCATCACGACTTCTTAAGAAGCTTTCCTTAAGATATTACTCTACTTTTGTCTCTTTCACTGAAGGCTGCGTCAATATTCATACTACATTCTTTGCATTTTATCAATCGGTAAAACGCCAACAATGAAAAAGCAAGCAAACAAACAAACAAACAAAGGGTAGTACCTCCCAGGGCCCACTGAACTAGCGGCCAGTGTCAAAATCAGAATAATGTGTCGTAGCAGATATATCGGTCACAGTTTAACCTTCAAGCCCTCCTCAACAGGTGATTGCACGATTCTGCTACCCCACTGCGAAATCCCCAAAGGCCATTTCCCTCCGCTCAAGCTTTATAACCCCCTCCAAAAAAAAAAGGTTCAACGTAGTTTGTCAGCTGCCCCAATATAATGTACACACACACACACAAACATACACACTGACACATTTGAATGCACATTTAAACATATATGAAATACATACATACACATTATGCATGGATTATACATAATATATATATATATATATATATATATATATATATATATATCCCTAGTTGGCACCTTAGGGAGACATATTGGGGGGAAGTGTCTTCATTAGGGAGACAACTGGTCATTAAGGAGACAATTTTCGTGTCTCCATTGCGTAAATTGCCATTGAACATGTATTTTAAAATTTGCATATAAAACAAATGGGAATGTCTTCCAAATGACCCATCTAGGAGTATATATATATATATATATATATATATATATACATATATATATATATGTGTGTGTGTTTGTGTGTGTCTAAATAAATACATACAACATGCACATAAAAATAAATATACACATATGCACTCTTACATAAAAACAAACAAACAAACAAAAAAACATACATACATACATACATAGTCTCGATCTACGGTGTACATCACACCAATGAATCCAAGCGTGCGCTCATTCTAATGCTTATCATAAACTACAGTATCATGTACTTAAAGAAATGTAGCTCCATTCTCTCCGGCTCCTTTGACGTTGTAATAATTCCTATGATCGTTAACGGCCAGTTAACGATCGCCCCGACACTGTACAGGCATGCTAACCTGGAAACATTGAACCGCACATTACTTGAATATGAGACCATTCTGAAGCAAATAATTTTCACATAACAATAGATATATAATGTACTCTTAAATGAATCCCACAAGGATTGGAACAATCATCCCCTAGCATTCCCTCTGATTCCCACTGATCAGTTACTAGCCATCCCCTTTAATGCAAGTTTTATATTTATACGGCTGAAATATGAGATTTTTATCATTTCTGTAAACAAAATGAATAAGAAATTGTGAGACCATGACATCGTCAACTTGCTGATTTGATTATTCATAAGGACTGGTCAAGAACCAAAATATTTTGCGAAAAAAAAATCAAAATGTCATATCATCCTTAGTTCTTATCCGATTTTTTTTTTCATTTTTGTATCATTTTATAGGGACTATTTTCCTCTTTCTTTTGAAGTTAATTTGATTTTGGGGTGGATGTCCCCTTTAAACCAAAGTTCCAGCTCCTCATGCCAGCTTTTCACAATGTATTGATTACAGTAGTAGATAATATGAACTCCGCGCTATCTGACATAATGTTGAGGTAAAAAGATCACGTGATATTATGACGTAGTCGTCAGATTTAACGGGCCCTCACCTCCATGTGAGGAACGATTTATTGAGTCCTTGTCTAGTTAGTCATGGGACATAAAAACCTAATCGTTTGACGTTCATAGGGGTTATTTTTATCGCCACTGCTCGTGTACGCCGGGCATTTGTAAAGACAAGTTCATTTTTGATTTATTCTCAAAAGAAATAAGAAAAGAAGATAGTGTTGTGTTAAAAGACTCGTCGTTTCAAATTATATCTTGAGTCTTTCTGCAACAGCATGAACAGGATGACAATTTACTATACCACACTTTGCCAGCCCCTCTGTTTTTTACGCGACACTCCACTCAGTGCGTTCAATATAGAAAAAAAAAATATCGAATTAAGAACTTGTTCACAAGACATGATATCACATAATACAGGGGCGGATCCAGGAATTCTGTAAAAGGGGGGGGGGGGGCGTGACTAATATTTCTGGTGCCACTTCCGGGTTTCATTTCATTTTTTCTATTCCTTTTGTTTTTAACGAAAAATAAAGGGGGGGGGGGCGTGCGCCGGTTGCGCCCCCCTCTGGATCCGCCACTGTAATATTACATATATAGTGTGTTGTTTGAAGGTTTGCATGGTGAAGTAAATGAGGGAGAAAGTTTTGCGGTGTCACCGCAAAACTTTCTCCCTTACATTGATATTGCTATTATCATCGATCTTGTGGAGTAGCGATGTCATTGCTTCATGTCATGTTAATATGGATTATGACAAATATTACGAACTTGCAGAAATACAGTTATTTTGAAAGATTTCCTATAATAACTTCATTTTCCTATTGAAGGTCATGATACCACATTGTTAGCAATGTTTTCTCTTTGAAAAAAAAACCCAAACAAAATCAAAACTGCATGTCTTTTGCATGCTATCAATGTTTCCAATATTGTGTAAATATGAAACTTTCACATTAACAATAGTTGACAAAAATGTCTTTAAAAAAATAGCATAATATGCGAGTGACCGAACTTAGAGTAATCATTATCTTAAAAGCAAACAATAGGAAACTAATCAGAAATTGATATATTTTGTTAGTGAAAAATTTAACAAAGACAACGGGAATCCCATTATCTTTGTTTAATATCTCATCAATGAATTATGATAATTATCTTCTTACAAAGTGTCAGAAATATAAGCGCGTTGTTAGCATGGTAATAAGTTTGTTCATAGGTCTCTTGTACATGACAGCACTACATTCTGAAAAAAAAAAGTTTATGATAATGCTGGGTTGGGTGCGCTTTGTAAAAATCTATTTGTCCATCCTCACACAGCACATTCCACACAGTTCGAAAGATTTTGAACCAAGCCACGACAAGGTAGAACAAAAAAGAAAGAAAGAAAGATGTTTGAATGTACACGCTAATAGTCTTTCTAGCAAAGTCAATATGACCGTGGAAAAGTTTTTCCCTTGATCGTCCTATCATCATGATGGCAGTGAAAAAAAACACCAAACAAAAAAAAATACAAAAACAAAACAAAACAAAACAAAACAAAAACAAAAAACGACAGCTCTTCATTTCAAGACGAGATAACAAACTCTGATACGAATGTAATGGAAACATAAGCGTGTAACGGGAGTGCATTAAAGAAAATCAAACGAAAGACATCCAGCTGCAATGATATTCTGGCTGACAATTTTCGAAACGACATCCTTGCAGTTGCAGGCGACATGAATGACGGGATTTAGTACTTTAAATGTAAGATTGTATCTTTTTTATATATTTTGCCTTCTCATGAGACAAAACAACAACAACAACAACAAAAACGACGAGTTCTGTAGACTCGGTTGAATACCGGATATGTCGTTTCCACGCAAAGTGGTGAATTTGCCGCCAAATTGCGCTCGAACATGTACCATCCAACAACCACCGTTCTCTGTCTCCGAACAAACCAGGAGGGATGGTTGGAGAGACAGGCTCTCCGGGCGAGCGAGCGATGATTCAATTTTCTCTCACTAGTGGTGTTGATGACGTCGTCTAATTGAATCCTCGATTGCGCCCGATCATCGGTGCTTGAACGCGACGCCGTCAGAGCGCGTCTAAACGCCCGCGATGGCGAAGTTGTTAAAGGGAGGTGTCAACGAAGGGAAACAAAACAATACTGCGTAATTAATGCGCGAAATGCTCGCACGTTAACGCTGTGTTCGTATACTCACTGAGCGTAGCCTGTGAGCTGCTGCATTGTTTTACTGCAGCTCTTGCCGGAGGATCCTGACATTGATATTAGGATTGCCAGCCAGCTAGCTCTTACTTATTGTCGTAGTTAGGTCAGTGACATCGTGGGTAAACTGTCTTGAAAAAAAAAAATGGTTTAAGGATGTTCGCAGTGGGCGCGATTCGATCCTTGAATTTCTTCTTTTAGAATCAGGACCTAGAGCCACTTAACTCCTATTTCGGTGACGGACTTCAAACGCCGTATTTGCAGACAGAGTATCAGAGTTTGACTAAGACACGCAAATCTTGTAACTTTTACAACAGTGGACATTTTCTAAATCCCGCAACCAAGTGTTATCTTTTTCTTTTCCGTTCGGAAAAGCACTAGGTACTTGCCCGTCTTGGGAAGGATGGGTGCAGCAAAAGAGTGATGTAACCTCTTTCTATCACTTCCGCTATACTTTTTATTACTCCCTACTCCAGTTACAGCTCCTTCTCCTGATTTGTGTCAACATTGTTAGCTTCCTCATCCTTCCTGTTCTTTTTCTTCATCTCTGTACTTGTCCGCCCTTATTGTCATTTTTATGACGCGATGATGATGATGATGATGATGATTATCTGTATTATCATGATTATTGACATTTTCATGATACATCATTACCACAATCAACATTATTATAATCATCATCAGCATCGTCATCATCAACGATATCAATCTTGTCATTATCACTGATAGTTGTGACGATGGTTGAGGTACAGCAATTATGTTATGTTGCTGTAATTACTACCAATACTGCTCATGATGCTGATGATTATCAACGTTTCATAAAAAATCAATTCCACCTCCAAATACTACTACTGCCACTTCTACTGCTTCTGTTTATATAACACTCTATTTCAGTTTCAATCTTGTATTTATCATCATGCTTCTACACTCCCTATATCTTAAATGAAAACGTAGTCATCTTGCCAAACGCGTGCAATTGATTGGCATACCCAAAAATCATTATCGGAGGAAATGACGTAATGATCACATTTATATAATGATATTGATAGTGATGTTTACCATAATGATCATCTACATAATGGTGAAGATGACAAAGAGGTTTTCTCGCTATACTTTCTTTTCGATTTTCATCTAACAGTTGAGGCCGCCATTAAAGTTAAACGTCGCCTGTAATGGTACTCTTCAATATCATAACCTTGAATGGATAGATCTTGTACTTCATAATTATAATTTTTCAACGATTTTGACTGGAGTAACTTTTTGCTGTGTTTACAATCAGTGACAGATTGTTCAATATGTTTCTCCATTTTTTCCATGTCATTAGGGATTCCCTTATGTTCGCATACTTCTTTATAGTATTGTTTCTGAAAAAAAGGGAGCGATGCATGTCAAGTCAAATTGAAATCAGTTTAAAGGTATTGTTAACCATTGGGAGCAGTGAATAAAAAAAAAAATGTTCGAGAAGTCATGCATAAGTGTAAGTCATGTATCACAAATCATCCTACCATATAACAATTTAGCAACAAAGCCTTTAATGTAAGGGGATGTCACTACTCTTCTCAATAAACCATGACTGTAGATGGTTTAGTCTAGAAATATTTTTATTATAACTATTGTTCATTAAAGAAATATTTAACAATACTTAATATTGAGCATACTGATTCAAATTTTTATATTGGTTGTTTCTATCCCTAACTCACATTTTATAACTATTTTGAAGCACTAAAGCTGGGTTTTTGTTTCATCTGACAGATAGTAAATAATGCTTTTAATGTGTGCCATTTTGTACAATTCTAATATTCTGAACATATTACAAACTGTGGCCATGCCCATTATTATTTTGAACAGATCGAATTAGATGTTGCGTAATTGTGAGATGACCAGCAGTCAAGCCAAGCTCGCTGTGGAGGAGGGAGTCCCGGGCAAGCGCCGGAGCCCCAAGGTCGTCACCCGCAACCTCGTCGTCATCGTCGTGGTGTTGGCGCTCGTCACCGTGTCCCTTTTGGTCGCTACGGGTGAGCGTGATGTTAGGGGGAAAGAGTTAATGGGTATGTCGGGGTTGGTGAATTGATAATGATAAGGTCTTATTTATCCAGGGTAGCCTCTTCAGTGTTGTCACTGCTCTATACCAGAGGGCCCTGCCATTATTATTACCCTAACGTTGCCAGGTACCCATTTATACACCTGGGTCGAGAGGGACATGGTGGGTAAAATCATCTTGTCCAAGGACGCAAGCACTGGGCGGGAATCGAACTCAGGTCCTCCGATTAGGAGTTGGGAGTCGAATCCACTATGCAACAGCGCCCCCACACATAATTGGGTATAGGGTAGGATTAAATGATTGGCAGGAAGACAGCATCTCGACGTCATCATACAATGAAGCTATTTTTATTTCGTGCGCATAGCATAAATCCGCACCAACCAAGTGAGGGGCGGAACAAGTAGGGGTGATGGTGGGGAGGAGAGTATAATGTTGGGGTAGGGTTGTAGAGGAAGTATGGTATGGGTTAAATGGGACAAGGATGCAGATATCTTCTCAGAGATTCCATCAGATGAGCTGGAATGTAACACCATTAAGAAAATATATTATTATGTCCGCCAACCAGTGCAGGCAGAGATTTTTTTTGATTTTTTTATTTTTTACACACTCGTATGTCCTCCTATTCTCTTCGCAAACTCGCAATCTTCCTATCTGTCGTTTTCAATTTGCACGAACGACATTTACCTCAACGAAAGGATGAGACTTAAAGAATCATTTCTTTTGACACATTGCTAACCCCTTGCCCTTGCATTGAGCTAGAAATTCGGTACATGTTCTGTTGGTCCCCAAGAACACCGCAATAACATCTGTAGAGGCTACGATTAAGGACCTTAATGTCATCATGAAGAGCAGAGAAGTAGAGACGCAGAGACGATCTAGAGTAAATAGGAAGACGGAGGGGGGGGGGGGGGGGCAAGGGGAAGGGGGTAGGCAAGATGTAAGAGACAGTGAATCATGTGGATGTGAAATGTTCCTCAAGTACGCAGCTGGCTAAACACGTTAGTGGGGCTAGCCGGCTGAAGATCGGGTGTGGAGATAGAGAAAGGAAAGGGGGAGAGGGGATTAAGGACATTCGTTTGCATCTTCTTTCTATCCCAAGACAAAGATACTACAGGGATGAGTTGTGAGGCTCATTCATTATGTCGAGAGCACCGTCCTTGTATGTGACATTTCAAATGCAAAGAAGAATGGGGGGGGGGGTGGTGGAGAGAAGGTGATTGTAATGTGGGTAGGAGAGAGGGGTAACTTTCATTTATGTATTTTTTGTCTAAGAACACAGCGAGAGAATGGGAAAGGGAAAACACCTTTGTAGTGCGTGGAAGGAATAGAAAAGAGTAAAAGGAAGAGAGAGGGGAAAATATAATTTCGTGCCTGCCGAAGTGTGTGTGTGTCTGTCTGTCTGTGTGTTGGGGGGGGGGGGGAGGGTAGGGAGTAGGATCCGTAGAATAAGAATCAGTCCTTCCCACATTATATGTTAATTACATAGAGTAATTCCTTTTCTTTTCTTTGTTTTTTTTTTGTTGTTGTGCTCACGCCAGTATTATTACCCCAAACTGCTACGACAATTCTCGTGATCAGAGACATAATTTCATTTTCAATAAAGCACATTCGACAGGCGTTATACCAGCGTCTGCATCCTTTACATTGACAACTTGTAGGAATAGCTTGAACACGTAATTAGGAATCACTCGTTTCTGACAAGCAGTATACATCCCTTTTTGTTGAACGGTTGTCGCGGATTAACATGTTCATCTTTTAATTCTCTCATCCCTGTAGGATTTAAACGATGCCCACTCAATTTCCGTAAGCAGATACACGATCGTTTCGTTTGAATACCGCTTGGCTTTATTAATTTCATTATTAACAATAGGGTTTAGAATTTCACTTTTATTCCTGTACTCGCACATTTTTTTTTTTAAATCCCACTGACCATTCCAAAAATGTCCGAAGTTACAGTGCTGTGCTCCCTAACTGGTTTAAAAAACTATTGAAATTTCGAATATTGGAATAGAAAAGGAACATTAGGCAAAGGGCAGCTCCATTATCTGATTAATTAAACGTCATGTAGGAATGCTATCTTGTGTGAAATCTGCGTTTACATATATCATAATTATACTTAATTGTATATATCATAATTATTATACACGAAATTTTTGAAAAGTTCTAGGTTTGTTTTGCTCACCAAACTCCTTCGTGTGTAAAAGTAGCGATAATTGACCCCTTTACAAACAGAAGGAAAGCGTGTGCATAATTGCCAATAGTTACCAAACACATCTGTCTTAATTCACAAGAAAGAGAAGCCATACGAAATGATAATTTTCTTATATTAATATACTATCATTATGCCAAGTACGCATCCTCAAAAAAGCATGAAGCCCTTACGCTTAAAACCGATAAATATAACGCGTAATCCTGATGATCTTGAATATATTTAAGATTTTCAATAAATGTGTCTATCTGTGAATGCGTTAAACAGTCCTATGAGAATCAAACTATTCACACTTTACGCCCATTATGGTAGACAAGCAAGCGAAATGAATATCTAATTTGATCCAAACCACGCCAGCTGGGTGACGTTATGCCTACTTCACCTAAATTCTAAATACCTGGAACTGGTTGGGACACCCATATCGTACCCCCCCCCCCAAAAAAAAAAAACAAAAAACAAAAAACAAAAAACAAAACAAAACAAAACAACAACAACAACAACAAACAACAACAACAACAACAACCAACCAACAAACAACAACAACAACAACAACCAACAACAACAACAACAACAACAACAACAACAACAACAACTAACAAAAAAAAATCAAGCAAAATAAATAATTGTCTTTGGGGAGAAAATGTGTTGCGTTTCACCAGCGAGTACTTCACTTTGAAATGTCAACTCATAGAAATAACTACATGGACTAAAAATAGAACAAACAAACCAGAACTCCAAAGTGTGAGCATTCTTCCTTAGGACCTTGAATAAAATCATCTTGTTGTTTTTCTATTTTTTTTTTCGTTATGTGTCAGAGACCTGCGTCTCATTTTAACTTGACGGGTCATATCGTTTAGGCCTACATATTGGTCTTGATCGTGCGTCACTATTATCGGGTTTAACTTCTTTCTAAACTTTTCTCTTTCAGAGGCTGATAAGAACATAATACCGGAAATTATGTAATGCATTTGTTGTGTATCTCACGCAGTTTACCCTTTACTCACTCTTACCTGCATTTTTTTTTGTTTTAAGTATTTGTCCAGGCCATTATCAGGTCCTTATCCATGGAGGGGGTCAGGGGGCTCGAGCACCCACCCCCCCCCCCATAGTTATTATTTTCAAATAATTTTATCAGTTAAATAGCGATTTTAGTTTATTTCTTTTTGTTTTTTGCAACCTAAATACACTCAGCAAACCAAAAGAAAGTAAACACGTTTTCATGCTTATATTTCTCATAGAATGTTTTGCTAAATATTGATGTTTTATATACCATGTTCAAGGTCATTTAATTGGCTATCAACCTTGTATGTCATTAACAAGGGAAACTTTACACATGAGTGAGCACATGCGTTTTTTCTCTTCCAAGACACAAAAGTTAAAATTGAAAAAATGGGCAAGTTTTCGTTCGAATGTGCGCTTCCTTATAACCATGAAAAAAAAGACAATTTCAACACAATTAGAAACAAAAGTTCAGTTTTCAAAAATCACCCACTGATCTCTGCAATGTCTTTGTAGCCCCCAAAAATGAAGAATTGCAAAAATAATAATGGAGAAAATGAAGAATCTTCTGTCAAATCCAAATTCAAATGACACTAGAGAAGAGGCAATATAAACAAAAATGGTAGAAATTTGAAATGTTATTTCAAATTAAGAAAATTTAAATGATATTTGGTTCTTGAATTTGTCTCATGAATTCTAAAATTCCTAAATCAAAATAATAGAATACAGATATTCTCTCCATTTTATCACCTTTGCAGCTTACTCCCTATATCAATTGAATTTGAGTTGACAAAGACTCTTTTCCCCCTTTAATAGTTTCCCACTTTGTTTTTGTTTAAGGATATAAAGAGATACAAGGGAATAAAAACTTATTTTTGCTATTCATTCATGTCTCTCATCGCAATCAACTGCTCTTCTGTGTTCAATGCTATCGAAATGGGCATTTGCAAATGAATGACAAAATGTCAATTTCTGCAATTTTGTATATTTTTGTGCCTTAGAATACAAAAACGAGTGTGTTCACTCATGCGTACATTTCTCTTTGTACTAACCTATTACACAATACATTTGCACTTACACTTTAATACCAATATCCTATAAAATTTGTAAAAGTGAGTCGTGAAATCTTGGAAAATTATCATGTAATGAAACCTCACTTTCTCACTTTTCGTATTCTTTAAATGTCTCTTGTATGATATTTTCTTCTCGTCACTAACATTATTGGGAATATTCGGAAATTAATGATTGTGGAATGCAAACTGCGTCAAGGTCACCACTTTGTGAGCAAAAAAAGGAACAGCCAAAATTTGGCATTCGTTCAGTAGGGTAAAACGAAATGGCTTTGTTATACCGTTGTTCCATATCTGCTCACATTCTCTTCAAAATCTCGTTCATGCTGTCTCAATTAACTTCTATTTTGAATCCAGCACTTGACTTAACTTTTGCTCATATGCGTTTGCAACTACTGATTCAAAATTAGAATTGATTTTTATCAATACTGACTTCAAAGGAATTTGTGTATAAATTAATTATTATTTTAAACCTCTTCTCACAAGCACCCCAAATAAAGTTAATGTTTTCTGCATCACCTTCCCACCCTTACCCTTTTCAATGACTTGATACTGATAGCGTGGGGATCCATGGATGGCCCCTATGGCCCGAATTCACGAAGGTAGTACAAATGAAACCATGGTTTAAACCATTATGGACAAAAACCATGGAGCGCCAAATGTCGCACGGAATATTTCGTTACGAAATTGGCCATTTCGCCGACAAAATGACTGTTTCGTTAACGAAATTATCATTTCGTGGACGAAATGGTCATTTAGGCCTAGTTACAAAGTGTTGTCATTTCGTTACAAAATAATCATTTCCTCGACGAAATGACTGATTTTGTAACGAAATATTCAATGCGACACTTGGCGCTCCATGGTTTTTGTCCATGGTTTAAACCATGGTTTCATTTGTACCACCTTCGTGAATTCTGGCCATTGAGTCGATTTTTGTTCGCTGCCCACTGGGGCACATTCGAAAACCACATAATAGTGCCCGTCAGCGAATGCATGCATCGGAAGCTACAACCATCGGTAATTGTCTAGTCCAGTCGAGATTCTTGGGCTGTGTGTGTATTCACATACAGATCGCTGTGTGTGTATTCACATACAGATCAGTGATAAAATTGCACACAATTCGCTACGGGATTCTCGAATATATCCATGCCGGGCCAGCGGCCTTCCAACTCCAGGATACCCCCACGCTACCGTATCTGTAAATGCAATTCCCCATCACGCTCAAAATTTACTTTAACTAATAGTGTACAATAAGACGAACAAAATGGTAGACCTCTGTCTAAAGTCTGACAAAATATTATGATAAGGTCTTATCTCTCTTTAGTGTTACAACTGCTCTACCAGTTGGCCCTGTCATTGATATGCCCCTTGCCTTTGCTAGGCACCCATTTTCACACCTGGGTTAAGGGGAACATCACTTATGATAGACATCTCGTCCAAGGACTTTTACTACGGTGTGCCGTCAACTGGTATTTTAAAAGTGATCTTCTTAGAATTCAACGAGAAATTTCTCTTGTTTTCCCCTCTTTTTTGATTAGACCTATCGAGAGAATAAGTTATACAAAAAATACCCAAAACAATGACAACAAGGGTCCAGCGGATTAGTGTCTTATAACTTAACAAAGTACTTGCATGTTCTTTATTTCAGTTGTGATCGCGTCGGATCGCGAGCACCTTTCGTCCAGGCTGCGATCAGCTAATCAAGTGGCGCCATGTCCCCAGCCGAAGGAGTGTCTCACGCCGACGTGCGTCAAAGCAGGTACATTGATGCCGCATGCTCCATAATTACTAGAAACTGGATATCATGCATATTGTAATGGTCTAGTGGCCCGGGGCCACTTAAATTGGTGTAGGCCCACCAAACTTTCAAAAAGCATTTTTTGTGTGTGTGTGTGTGTGCATGGCTCAATTGGACAACTACAAAAGATTAAAATATAAATTATTGCCCGGACTGGCCACTAGAGAAAAAAAGTTATTGTTCTTCCCAGATATATATATACATATATATATACATATATATATACATATATATATATATATATATATATATATATATATGTATATACATATAACAGCAAAAAGTTTCTACTCGGAGTCTACGAAGATAGTTAGTTCAGAACAGTAGTAATTAAGGAAACTCCGTGAAAGACTTTATTTTAACGAATTTTTCGCCCATAGGGCTTTGTCAAGTTAATAGCAGATTTTTTTTTGTTTTTAAGATGGTATAAATCAAAATGATTTCTTTTATTTTGATTTATACCATTTTCAAAATAAAATCTGTCATTGACTTGACAAAGCCGTATGGGCGAAAATTCGTTAAAATAACGTCTTTTACGGTGTGCCCTAATTACTATTGTGAAACTTATACACATGTATATAATATATATATATATATATATATATATATATATATATATGTATATATATATATATGTGTGTGTGTGTGTGTGTGTGTGCGTGTGTGTGTGTGTGCGTGTGTGTGTAATATGTCTGAAAGTATACGAAGTCATTTAACCATTTTTCGATTACCATTGCTCTATGACAGTAGAGCTACCAGTGAATGACTCATGACACCAATAACTATGATTTCTGTCACATTTATAGTATTGAATGAAATTCAGTTTTTTACATACCAGAGTATCGTGAGTTTACACAAAATAATGTATTATGAAAAAGATTTTGTAATATCAACTTTTATGCAATAAACCGTGAACGCACCGGAAGACCAGATGTTGTGCCGTGATCGTTCTCAGTTTCGTAGAAGACATCAATATGCTGGGAATGTGAATAAATCTCTTGGTATATTACTGTGTGCCAAGAAGAGGACTGTCTACCTATAGACGCCGATGTTTTGAACTTTCGTCCTTCTGGAAATGAACGGACTTCGATTATGATACTCGTCCCTGGAAGATGTTTGTTTCGGCAAGGCTGCCAGTGAATGTAGACACAACGAAGCATCTCTATCTCTCTCTCTCTCTCTCTCTCTCTCTGTCTATATCATCGTTTTCTGCTTCCTTGTTTCCATGGCAACGCCAATGGCAGCCGCTGCTCTCATCGAGAGCATGAACACGGAGGTGAACCCGTGCGACAATTTCTTTGAGTTCTCCTGCGGGGGTTGGAGCAAGAAGCACGTGATCCCAGAGTACCGGAGTTCCTTCTCCTCCTTCTCAGTACTCCGCGAGCAGTTACAGGTCACACTCAAAGGTACGGAGGAAGGGGAATGAAAAGCTTCTAGAGGTATTATTTACTATTTGGAGATGCAGGGGCGGATCCAGGAATTCTGTAAAGGGGGGGGGGGGGGGCGTGACTAATATTTCTGGCGCCACTTCCGGGTTTCATTTCGTTTTTTTTTCTTTTTATTTCTTTTGTTTTTAACGAAAAATAAAGGGGGGGGGGCGTGCGCCGGTTGCGCCCCCTCTGGATCCGCCACTGAGACGAAACAAAAACCCAGCTTTAGTGCTTCAAAATAGTTCTGAAATGTGATTTAGGGATAGAAGCAACCTAAGTGAAAAATTTAATCATTATGATCAATATTAAGTATTGTTAAATATACAAAATGTGAACGATAGTTATAATAAACTTGTTTCCAGAATAAACCGTCTATAGTTATTGTTTATTGAGAAAAAATAGTGATATCTCCTTTTATTAATTTAAATTAAATTAAATTTCATATACTAGGATGTTTTGTGATACAACTGAACTACGTAATGTGCATCAAATGTGGTACTAGTATTAACTCGAACATTTTTAACATCACTGCTCCCAATGGTAAACAGTACCTTTAATGACAAACTCTTTTGCTTTGTTTTACAATGAAAACCATTTTTACTCTTTTTCTAACAATATTCGCTCCATGATCGGCTACATGTTTTAAGTTTTCTATTGAGAGTATAAAATTCTCCTTTTTGTCGCCGTATTGCGTGTCTTTTTACAGTATCTGACATTTATAGTTTGAACTGAAAGTGATTTGATTAATTATCATCATCACAATAATGCACTTACATGTGCATTACATTAATTTTCTTTCCTGATAATGATAGATGATTTAAAATGATGGATGATTTATTTTATTATGTCGCAGGCCTGTTCGAGGCGGATATATCACCGACTGACATCGAGGCAGAAATCAAAGTTAAACATTTTTACCAGGCGTGTATAGATGTCGGTAAGTTTTCACATCTTCTTTATTTGACAAAATAATGATAGTAAAAATAACACCAACAACATTAACTATGATGGTATCAATAACATTATAATGCGGGGTTTGATTCATTTCTACAGGATCAAAGTGCGTATAATTATGCGTGAATAATGATATATAATTTTTACGATGATATATAAATTCAAATTGGATATTACTTACACTACATTTAAATTCTTCTATGCATATTATTTTGTTTGTTTGTTTGTTTTTTATTGTTCCATATTCCACATTTCAACAAATACATAAAACATAAACATCACAATACAAAAGCCTGGATGAATTGTCACGTACAGCTTGTAAGACAATAAAACATGTGAAATATGAGGAATCTACATAGAAGCATTGCTTGTAGGGTGTAGATTCCCAGATGCGGATGTGAGATTATTTCTTACTTGGGTATGTAATTAAAGGAATGACAATTTCTGAATTGGAGAAATATAAACGCCAAAAAGTAAAAAGAAAAAGAGAAAAGAAAACAATGAAAACAATGTCCGCGGCACAGACTTCTTGAGTATTGCGTGATCACCCGAGCGAGGTACAAGTCAGATGCAGTGTACAATAGCAGAGATACCAAATGTGTACAAAGGAAGTTCAGGAGATAATACAGAAATCACGAGCGAGGCACATGTTACATAATCGATAATGTCAGTAATGTGAAGTATGAACAGAGAATATCGAGGAGGATTGAAGAATAGCTATAGATATGAATTCAGAAAAACTAGTTTCAGTTTATGTTTAAATGAATAAAGAGACTGAGATTGGATTATTTCTCTATCCAACTCATTCCAAAATTTAGGTCCTGTAGTGGTTATTGTTTTTAAAGCAGATACGGTTCGTACAGGAGAAAGATGAAAAGAATCTTTTTGTCTAGTAGGGTAAGAATGAACTTCAGTATTTTTGACAAACATCGAAGAAAACACATCAGGGAGACCACCTGAGTATAATTGATACATAAATGACCCGATATTAAAATGATATAAATCCTGGATCTTAAGTGTTCTACTGGAAAAGAACATAACCTATATAAGGCAAAAATAGAGTAGAATACAATGAATGCCACTTAGATACTGATTTTAATTCAGTATTTACGGTATTCCGTAAAACATGAGGGTTTCGATTTGAATAAAAAATACTGGTGTCATCGGCAAAAAGTAGAAAATAGAGCAGAGAGGACGAACTGCGAAAGTCATTCATATAAAGAATAAACAATAAAGGACCTAAAAGGGATCCTTGCGGTACCCCACAAGTTATAGGCTGTGAACTGGACATATGGCCATTCAAACTAACAAATTGAGTTCTTCCAGTAAGGTAACTTCTAAACCACTCCAAGGCCCTCCCACGAATCCCATAGTGTTGTAATTTGTATAATAATATTTCATGGTTGATTGTGTCAAAGGCCTTGGAGTAGTCAAGAAAGATACCTACTGTGTGACACTTGGCATCGATCGCTTTGATAATTTTCTCTATCATGAGTAAAATAGCATGAATTGTGGAATGCTTTTTACGAAATCCAAATTGATTTTCATCTATTACATTATACAGTCATTTAAGAATGTGTATGTAAGAATTATGTGTAACGTTAGAAACAGGAATAATTATCACCCACCTTACCGCGAACTGAAATACTTTAATTGACAATATTTTTTTTTTCAAGCTTTCTTAACTTGGAATAGTTTCCAAGTTGCTTGAATTTGGAATACTTTTTTCAATTATTAGAATTTGAAAAATATTAGAATGACAAGGCGAATTTGATACTCAAATGTTCAAAAGTAAATTAACGTCGCGAGACTGATCTCTCATAATACTAAAATGACATGAAGTCACTCTCCTTTGTGTACATGTTTTCTTCTCGTTTCTTTATTATCATGATGCATCATAATATTTCGATTGTGTATCCGTGACTGTTATATATTGGGCCTTTTGACAATTAAGCCTTGACTGCCCCCCCCCCCCCCCCGTATGTTGTACAATGCCATTTTTGTTACATACATATTGAATTTGGAAATAAACGAAATGAAATGAAATGAGATGTATTTTAATCAATAAAAGGGTTTCTTTAAGATATTTCAAACATTTCATCTTTGGTTCGACTTCAATGAACCTTCTACTTTTATGTTTATTATTTTGACCTAGTCAAGCCAATTCAAGTTGAATATGGTGTAGAAATGCTTTTTTAAAATGCCTTCAGAGTATCGGATATACTACATTATAGTTAAAAATGTGAGAATGACATCATTGTGCCCAAGGAGATGATTCTTCAACCACACGACTCAATTTCTTCGTGGAATATCGAGTCCGCATTTACTCAAGAAAAGAGAGTTACGGATAGATCATCACCAATACAATTTTAATATCCTGTACGTTTTTTCATCTGTCCAGACACTATCGAACAGGTCGACGATGCCCCCCTACGCGACCTCCTGCACAAACTGGGCGGATGGCCGGTTCTCGGTGATCGACACGGAGGTCGATGGAACGAGACCGCCTTTGACTTCGAATGGCTCCTGGCCACGCTGGCGAGCAAATACAGCAAATACATGCTGATCGAACCCTATGTCGGGGTCGATGACAAGAACGCATCGCGGTATGTGCTTCAGGTGAGGCATCCCTGCAGTGAGTAACGTAATAAGTTCAATTTAGTTTAACTTTATTTCATTTGCAAGAATAACAGCAAAGGGAGTTCAAAATCTTGCAGGTGCAGTAATCTCTTGACAACACGAGGTATGGGGGTGTTCTTCAATTTATATAATTATCACTAAAATGCGCTAAAACAGCAGCAGCGGCAGCAGCAGCAGTAATAGTGATAACATCACACTATAGAACCCACTAAAAAGCAATGCGTTTTGTACGGTGATGCAAAATCATGAACAGTGATTTTTAGTATGTAATAAGGAACGTTTAGGTCTTATTGAATTGAGTTGAATCGCATTGAATTGACTTAATTATTTCACGACAAAATGTTATTTCATTAATAGTGGACAGAAGAATATTACAATTACCAAAATACAATTCAAAGCCTAGAAATCAGTTACAATTAAAGTAGAAGCCATGATGAATGGATAAACGCATAACACAAGGCTAATTTCTTAATGAATGACGCAAAAAAAAGACAGCTTTAAAGGGAATTTTTAAAGTTTTAGTGTTGGGACCGCTAGATGAGGAGACTAGTAGAGGTTATGACGTATGAGTGGACAACAATATAAAGAAAATATAAAAGGAATTCCACAAAAATTAACTTTTCTAGCAAAATGAAAAAGTACTTGACTAACCGCTTTCAGAAGGCAGGGGGAATAAGTGCTACCCCTAACATATGTCAGTATCAAGTTGATGGAATGTGTAATTTTCATGAAAAATGAATTTTCACTGAATTCCCCTTATATTTTCTTTATATAGTAGTCCACTCATACCTCATAACCGCTAGTAGTCTCCTTACCCAGCAGTTCCAACACCAAAACTTTAAAAATTCATAACTTTTGCATCGATTGCCAGATTTTCCTCAAACTTTCATTGATGTGTTCTACTAATGTTACTGCTTTCACTCAATCCAACGTGCTCTTTGAGTTTGGTTTCCCTTGAAGTCCATAACCAGAGAAACGATGAACGAACTATTAAAGAGAAATGTTGGCGCATATATATATATATATATATACATATACATATATATAATTATATATATACATACATATATACACACACACACACACACATATATATATATATATATATATATATATATATATATATATATATATCCCTAGTTGGCACCTTAGGGAGACATATTGGGGGGAAGTGTCTTCATTATAGGGAGACAACTGGTCATTAAGGAGACAATTTTCGTGTCTCCATTGCGTAAATTGCCATTGAACATGTATTTTAAAATTTGCATATAAAACAATGGAAATGTCTTCCAAATGACCCATCTAGGAGTATATATATATATATATATATATATATATTATCACTACGGTGTATGCGCCCTTTAATTGCATAAAGAGGGAGAATCTATATGCGAAAAGTTGATAATATTCAATTAAGTCAGTCTTTTGGCATTGCAGTTCATTTAAACTCCAAAAACAATGAGCCCCCTGAACACAATATTTCCAGAGGTACAATGTATCCCCTCCTCCTGCGACTATAGTAGTCCTTAATATTGGGGTTTAGATGTTATGCAAAATTGAGGAGTAATGAATGGCAAATAACTGTTTGTCCTTTACTAATTATCGTAACACACTGTAGAAATTATAACAAAGTATTCTTATTATCTAGATGTTGACCAATCATAGCAATACGTTTGATTTCAATAAAAAAAATAACTTATGTGTTTTTCTCTCATGCTTATTTCATCAAGATCGATCAATCTGGTCTCGGACTTTCCAGCCGCGAGTACTTCCTCGACACAGTCAAACATGGCAAGGTATTCAATACATTCTTTACATTTATCAAACTCCCACGAGACACGAAATGTCATTTATTATGTATCGCCATTGAACACAATGTTATTGCTGACGGGCACACTACAACATTCTCTCTCTCTCTCTCTCTCTCTCTCTCTCTCTTTGTTCTTTTTTAAAGTTTAATCTCGTCATTAAGTAATTCTTAAACACGGGCAAAAACGAGCTCAGCATATTCATGAATACCCCTATTCCTTACCTTAATGGAACGTTATCATTTGTTTTTTAAAATACAAAAGCCATCGTTATGCTAAAGAATTCTTGCAATTTCAACTTTCACGACGAACTGTTGTGCAGTGAATAGCGTAGAACATTTTCATCATCTTGATGGTCCCTGATGCATATGGCCTACAGAATGGTTTTAATTGGTAATAAAATGAGGATGACAAAGGCTTTCACAAAGACAAATTAGTTAGCGTTCTGATGACGTTTTATTCATAATAGTGTCACGTAATATTTATTTTACTGACGATGATGATAGCATTGATTTATTGATAATAACTATATAAATGACTTGACACTGATGTTGATAATGATTATGATTATAATGAATATTTCTCAAAAACACAATGAGTACTCTTAACAACCACATCAAATAATTTTCATGACCATATTATTGTGATGACATTGTTTCTATCGTTATTGTTATTATCAACTGTCATACTTTTTTTTTCTCAATACAGTGCACTCTCGTTATAACGAACACGATTTTAACGAAATTCCGGTTACGACGAAATAAAAATTCAGGCCGCAACATTATACTCTCTTTGTTTTTTACTGTTTATTTCTTCGGTTATAACGAAATTTCGATGTAACGAAAGAAACCTGCTGTTCCCGGGGACTTCGTTTAACGGGAGTCCACTGTATTACTGCCCTTAGCATCGCCTGTGTGGTTCCTGCCAATCCTAACTGTAATGCCGCCAAAGGCGTTAAACCATTATTTTCACGACGACGAAGCCATGCCGACAAAGATTTTATTTCTTTGTTTCTCCACCAAGATCCAAGAGGCATACCTCAAACTCATGACATCAGTCGCCGTCCTGCTCGGCGCGAACCTCAACGATGCGAAGCGTGAAATGAGAGAAACCATGGATTTTGAGACAAAGCTTGCAAACGTACGTACTTTCGCTCTTTCCTAGACAATATCAAAAGAACTCAATGTAGTGAACAAAACAATAATAAAGTAGAAAGAGAAAATAAAAGATGGTAAACATAAAAGATAGATGACTTTGATGTTATTAGTCTTGTCTGTGCGTGCGTGATGACAATAATTATGATTATTTAAACTTCATCAGGATTGATTATTGCAGAACATTAATATATATTAATATTGATAGTAATAAGATTAAATTATTCAATTCCATTTATTTAAAATCAATTCAATTCAGTCAAATAAAGTATAATTAAAATGAATCTAATCTAATTAGCATAACGTGTCATTGTTATGTAATAACGTGTTGTAATGCTGTAACATTCCATGACTTTCTATTTCATGTCCGATACTCAGGAAGCTTTTGTTATTCTGTTTCTTTGACATCATTTCCAAAAAAAAAAAAAAAAAAATCAGATCATTTCTCTCTGGATGTTGATATTGGCTGGTATGGACATGGTTAATGTGATTTCTTGCCTTGTCTTCACCAAATTTCAATTTTCTGCATTCTCCCTGTAGATTACAGTTCCGCCAGCGGACAGGCGGGACAACGAACTGCTCTACAATCCAACAACATTGAGCGGCTTGATAGCAGACTATCCACGGGTAAACTTTATCAGTCGATTAGATTTCTGTGTAACGTAGGTATTAATGGATACCATCATGACTATGGACAATAATGGACAAGAAGTTCGTATGAAATTGTAAAAGTGAGGTTTTAATAGTGAAATGTCGGTGATTGAAAGAAAAACAACGGAATAAGAACAATAACGATACCAAATATAATCGTGTGAGTAAAGTGGACAGTAAGAGGTTAATAGCAACTGATCGCTCCACCCCCCCCCCCCCCCCCCGTCCTCCTGTTGGAGGCATCCACGGAAATCGACTCAAATTCTGCAGAAAACCCGTGTCTCACTTCCTGGTCATCTAACCTAACTGTTACTCCTAGAAATGAATCCGGTTAAATTGAACGAGGTCCATAGCGCGTCCATCCTTTTAAGTTTTACAATGGGAATGGAACGTTATGTTTTAAAACTTTTGAATTATACTGACGTTCCCCACCTTTCCACCGTTGAGGACGGACTGATTTTGCTGCAACACTTCTCTCCCGTAGACACTTGCCCGAGTATCTTAACGGGCTACAAACTGCTCCCTATTTTTTTTATTTATTTATTTATTCTCCACTCATGGGACGGATAGCCCTAGTCAGCTAAGAGCTGGGCCCTGTTGCATAAAACCCTTACCGCTGGACTTACCGCTCCTTTCTAGCGGTAAGTCTTCAAATTAGCGGTAAATTTAGAATCCTTGATGCTGATTGGCTGTGATGCCTAATTTTGACGGTAGTTACCATTGAAATTCAACGGTAAGTTTTATGCAACGGGCCACAGTTTTTCACAGGGGTCCGACCATATATTACAAAACAAAGATAAAATCAAATCAAAACATACAATCATTAAAATGTACAAACATTAAAACACACGTAAAAGTAATAAGAAAGAGATAGAAAAAATATTTGTACAATATATGCAATATGCTTAGAAATACACACAATACATTACAATATAAAATGCATTACATTATTTAAAAAAAACATTATTCACACAGAAGAAAAGATGCCTCCATCACTAGACATTTTTTCTGTTTTTATATGTAATGAGTTCCATGACCTTTTACCCCATGACCCTTAATCCAGATCAGTTCAGCTTCAGAGAAAACATAATTCTATTTAAGTTATTATGATAATAAATTTATTAATTTACTATTATCATGATTTAAAGTCCTGTGTCCTTGACCTTGTGCCATCAATCCAACCCCCCAAAATAATTAATAACTGCCACTCCAAGATGTATTGTTATTACATGTCAGGAGGTAATGTGCAGGTTGTTATGTTTCTGTTCCTCCTGGAAGATCCATCACCGCAAGCAGCAGCGATTTTATTGTCAAGCTATCGTTTAGGTTACAAAAAAGGCGAAACAAAACTGAAATGAACAAACGTTCAGTTCAGTATGGCTTTGAACGAATATCATGAATAAAACTATGATCATTTGCATTCGAAACACATCTTCAAGCCCCAAGAATGATCCTTTAGTATCTATCTTTCCAACTTATCCTTTAGCCTCTGTAAAAATGTGGAAGATTCGAGTGGATATAAAGACGCTGTCATACCGGTGATGGATGTGTCACTGGTGTGAGGAAAGTATATTCTGGAATCAGAGTTTGATTTTCGCCTTTGCTATAAGCCGACTGTATTTTACTCTCTCTCTCTCTCTCTCTCTCTCTCTCTCTCTTTCTATTTCTCTCTTTGCCCAGATTGACTGGCCCCGATTCTTTGATATTCTCCTCCCGAACGTCAGCAAGCCCATAGCCAACGACGAGTTTATCATCAACAAGGAACCAGAATATATCACCCAGGTCATCCAGCTCATAAGACAGACTTCAAACAAGTATGTTGGTTCGCCCACAACTCCTCCTCCCATAAAATATAATCAAGCAAAAGCAACCAAAAATGTAAAGAAGATAACACATAAAAAACGCCATGCGTTTCAGTGTGAGTTCCTTTGCTTTCACATAATTAAGTAAGCATGTAAATGTTTATAGGCAAGTACGCACCCAACTGACAGCTTTAAAATCCCTTTTGAAGTCATAGCTTTCCTTTGTCCATGTAAGTGATGACTTTCAAACTGACTTGATGTCTCTGTGTTATATTGTTGTTGTTGTTGTTGTTTGTGTGTGTGCGTGTACGTGCGTGTGTGTTTTTGTTTGTGTGTGTGTTTACGTAGTTCATATCCGTGCCTAGGCATTGATATAATTTCACCGCATTAATTCTGACAAACTCACTCTGTCTAGATACATTTTTTGTTGATCACTCTCATTTTTTAATGCTATATGGTCGTAGAACACACTTCGGAAGAAAGGCTGGCCTATCGTATATGGAAACGCGAGATCAAGTTTGCTATAATAATGACAATGACCCGTGTCCTTTACCTTGCTTTCTTTTTTGTTCATGATCAGTTTTCTTTAATCTGAATAGGCTTCCCTGTTATCTCGAATATAATTTAACTCAATGATTTGAATCGACCCATATTTAGAGCTCATTTCCAGAAGAACACAACGAAGAACATCTACCGCAACTACAAAAACAGTAAAGTCAACAACCAAATCATTAAGAGTCTTCACAGTAATTGAAAGTTTGTTATTGTGTGTGTTTCTTTTATCTTCAGTTTGCTAATTTTGCTATTTTTCTCTTAAAATCTGCTTTCTTGATATATCACTATAGAGCGAAACTTCGACTCATCTCTAACTAACTTGAAACAGACAAGCATACAAACGTTCAACAAAAAAACAAACAAACAAACAGACAACCATTCAAACAAACATTACAACGAGATACAGCATCAACATTTTGCAATGTGGTTGGGAAAATACATACGTATTTTTTTTTTTTACATAAAAAAAGTTCGGTGGTGAATTTATGCTTTATTACAATACGTCCAAAAGAAGCTGTAAACAGATTGGGCATTGCCCCCCCCCCCCCATTTTATAGGGAGGTGTTGAGTGCATACTTTGAGTTTATGTTGTTAGACAAATTATTATGCAAAGAAGTCGAACAATCTTATGGAATAATGAGATGATTGTGGCAGATGGAAAAACAGTGTTCATCAAGGATTTTTTACAAGCTGGTTTATGGTATGTTTCAGATTTGTACGATGATGGAGGTAGAGTTATTGATTCCGCAAAGTGGAGGAAGAGGGGATAATAAATAAATAAATAAATAAATAAATAAATAAATAAATAAATAACACACACACACACACACACACACACACACATATATATATATATATATATATATATATATATATATATGTATATATATATATATATATCTAGATGGCACCTTAGGGAGACATATTGGGGGGAAGTGTCTTCATTAGGGAGACAACTGGTCATTAAGGAGACAATTTTCGTGTCTCCATTGCGTAAACTGCCATTGAACATGTATATAACAAATTTGCATATAAAACAAATGGAAATGTCTTCCAAATGACCCATCTAGGAGTATATATATATATATATATATATACATATATATATATATATATATATATATATATATATATATATATATATATATATATACGTGTGTGTGTGTGCGTGTAAATGAATAAAAATTCAGAGATACTTGATGGTAAAGAAACATTGTGTTATTCGTTTCCGCGTTCCCTGTTCTTTTCTCGCCCGCCAGGACTCTCGCCAACTACATGTTATGGCGCATCACCAGGCACCGCATTCTCAATCTGGGCAAGAAATTTCAGGACGTGAACGACGATTTTCGCGCCGTTCTGTACGGTGTGACGTCCGACGACGCTAGGTGGCGCCGTTGCGTTGACGACGTCAATGGAGCAATGATCTTTGCTACCGGACGGATGTACGTCAGGGAAAATTTCGCTGGAGAAAGCAAGAACAACGTGAGATATGATTGCTATTTACTTTGTGATAAGAAATGCTGATCCGATCCCCCATTAAAAAACAAAACAAAACATTCTTTTGCATGTTGATATATTGCCCATTTATCCTCTGCAAATTGCATTGTGTTCCTATTCTTCATTTAAGTGTACGTCAGTTTTCATTAGAATACTGATTCTGCTGGTCGCCTTTTTGTCCTAATTGTCTTGTTCTCCATGTTTTATGATAATGTATCTTTGTAACTATCCGTCTATCTACTTGTTAATCTACCTATCTTTCTCTTTGCATCCACAAAGTTGAGCATTGCCCACTAATATCCATATGTTATATCGGTATTAATTATCATGATGTGATCAATCTGGAGAAGCTTTGTAAGTGATATGCACATAATAATGGTTTTCCTAATGTAGCTGTTACAGTGGTGTACCAAGCTTTTCCTTCTGCGTGATAACTCTCAGAAAAGTAAGAATCAAGCAAGATGATTTAAAAGGTCTTTAAATTTTGAAAAAAAACCCCGAAAACCCCCCACATTTTTTGTCTTCTCTGCATGTAGACTCTAAGGATGATAAAATATCTCAAACGGGCTTTCAAGGAGATGTTAAAAGTAAATGAGTGGATGGACGAACAGACGAAGCAAGTTGCAGCCGAGAAGGTAAGCCACTTTTATACGTCTAGGGCACTATTTCAAGAAACGTGTCAATCCTGACAAGTTGTCAGTGTCTGACAATAATTTTGCGGTAAAATCCTTGTTTTCGATTGGCTGAGAAGCTCGGGTAAATAACTGTTACTATGGTCACATGGTAATTAATGTCAGAGACTGACAACTTGTCAGGGCCGGCTGACAACTTTCATGAAACGGTGCCCAGATCTTACACACGAAAAGAATGAAGACGATAGCTGCGTTGGAAGTAACTGGTACCGGTAATCTGTAGATTAAAAACCCGCCGAAAACTGTGCGATTTCTTGCGACACGATGACATTACATCGCAAGAGATTACCAGATGGCGCACAGTGTGAAGGAGGTCTGCGATGCAAAAGCCTGCGATTTTTGAACATCCTGCATCGAAGAGCAACGGTGCGTGATATCGCTCAGTGTTGCGTTGAAACGCATCGCCAGTTATCGCAAGACATAATCCCACCGTGTGAGGCGGGCTTTGTTATGAGTCAGTTACTATGTGGGGTATTGCCGGTATGGAGTACTGCTGAAAATAAATCTAACTTCGTCTATAGGGACAAAATGTGTCTTGAATGAACCTTAAACAAATTCCTTCTCTGTGCATGTCACTGGATAAAGATAACGCAGATATTTGATATGGATTGTCTCTATTGACACCTATGATGAAACTCGTTGTGTATCAAAGCAGCATAAACGTTTACAGGACGGGTGTTAAACGTTTCTGTATTATTGACATCATTGTATAAAGATTTCTTTTACGTGACGGAAGCAATAAGTGCTAAAAGCAATGACCCATGAGAGATGGTCGGCTTTAAATGCCCTCCAAAGGACTTGGTTATGTGGGAAAACAGCCTCTTGCAAAGGGGCACAACCACAGCATTAGGGTACTTCGAACCAGAGACTTTGTGATTGACAGTCCGCAGTCTTATCCACTGAGCCAAAATAGCTCTTTGATTTGATTTGATTTGATTTGATTTGATTTGATTTGTTTTAATTTGATTTGATTCATGCATTTTCACATAATAAATACAGCGTAACCAAAAAAAAAAAAAAAATGACATACATAAACATGCATACCAATGATAAAATGTAGTATGCGTAGATCGTTAGTTAAGCACGAACAGTATATTGGAAAATCGCTGATTATTCATTAGTCTGTGTGTGTGTTTGTGTATGCGTGTGTTTGGGGGGGGGGGGGGAGGTATTTTCAATTAGTGCTGCTAATGTAAATTGTTCGTCTGCGTGACATCTTTCTATTTTCAACGCATGCGCGATTGTGATACATTCAATAATCAAGCTAACCAAACTCCTTTCCTGTCTATTGACATTGTTGGCGATATTACGCATTTATTTCTGACAACAGATCTTTTCTTTCTGTCTTTTTTCTCTCTCTCTCCGATTGCAGTGTGATGCTATGCAGGAGTTGGTTGGCTATCCAGACTGGCTTTTCGACGATCAGAGATTGAACGATGAGTACAAGACTGTAAGTCAACTCGTACTCTTGGTCTGGTTTCATATCGAATCTTGAATTTGGTGGAATCCGCTTGTGTATGATCAGTCATCTGTATAATCATGATAAAAATCATTTGTAAGTTACAGCAGTTTTGATGCAATTTGAATCGTCTCAAATACTAGAATGATAATAATCAAAGATTTCTTTCTGTGTAATGCCCTATTAGACAAAAGCGCAAAATAGGATAGCTTAGCTTGAACGTTTATAACACGTTCTTGGGGATATTATTAAGTTCATTCTTTTCATTCAAAATAGTAATGGGGTGGAAAGATTTGTTTTTCAGTAGTTTTGGCAAAAAATTGTCCTACCTATTTCATTTGGTTTCCAAGATCCATCTTTGTAAACCTCACGGAACTCTGTCCTCATAGTCATCCTATTGATCTTAAGTGTCTTCCTTTTTATTATTTGTAATAAATTATTCCATCATTTCATAATTTCCAGCTCAATTTCTCACGAGACGATTATTTTGGAAACATCGTGCGATATTTCGAATGGTCTGCCCACGACAACCTGAAGAAACTCCGCGAAGAGGTCGACAGGGATGGGTAAGAAGAGATAACGAATTGGTGGGATCATGATGAATGAGGTCTATGTTTACCAGACTCCTTGGTAGTCTACATGGTTGAATCACTGGGGTTAAAATGTAAAATGCGTCATTCTTTTCTTCCGTCCTTTTTTCTCTCACAGTGGTAAGAGAAGCCACGTTTGTTTTCTCAAGAAGGAAAAACCATTCACTTTGTATTTCAACCCGGTTCCCAAGTCCTCTTGATCCCGTGTATGAGAGAGTCACAACTCATGCACGTAAAAGATCCCGCTTCATTCATTCATCGCAAAGAGCAGGGTGTCTAACCCGGTGAAGTGGTCCCACCCCACATCCAACTGGACCCCATGGAAGACCAGCTTAGTGTAGCTGAATATGGGCTATCCAGCCATCTTTCACAGATGGAAAATGAACAACAACAACAACAACAACAACAACAACAACAACAACATTACACATCACTGTGTAATGCTCGTGTTCTCTCTGAAGTTTTGGAGGAGCCCTAAGTAGAGTGAAATACAAGCAACGCTTTTAAAGGAATGGTATACTGCCCTACTTTGGCAAAAGGAAGCAAGTGACGTTTTATGGATATTGACTTTTGTATTGATTTGGCATATTTGAGACATGCTCTATTTAACTGAAAAATCCAAAAGTTACAATTTTGGCCCATTTCTGAGATATTCGGGTGGAAAAAGGAAGCAAGTGCACAAAATTGCATGAGAAAAATGGCAAAAGGAAGCAAGTAACATTTTCATGATGTGATTGTCGCTTGGTTCCTTTTGCCACATTTTTTATGTTTGCTAAAAGTCTGAAATACTTTGGCAAAAGGAAGCAAGTTACAACCCCTTGTCACTTGCTTCCTTTTGCCAAGTTATTTATGTTTGCACACTATCTAAAATACTTCGTTTAAAGGAAGCAAGTGACATCCTTAGATGATATGATTGTCACTCGCTTCCTTTTGCCAATTTTTAATGTTTGCTACAAATCTATAATACTTTGGCAGAAGGAAGCAAGTAACATACGCATGATATGATTGTCACATGCTTCCTTTTGCCAGATTTTTCATGTTTACTACAAATCTATAATACTTTGGCAAAAGGAAGCAAGTTACATAATAATGAGATTCTATGGGAATATCAAAATTCGTCGAATTGTCATAAATGCATCACCAAATGACTTGACAGAATACCGACATTATTTCTCATCACAAATTTCCATGTTGAAGGGCCTACCCAAAGACATATTTTCTTCATTTGTAGCATTTGTACTCGATGTCACTTGCTTCCTTTTGCCAAAGTAGGGCAGTATAGTTTTGGTTGGGATGGGAGACTTAGGCCCGAATTCACGAAGGTGGTACAATCTTGTCCATGGTTTAAACCATGGACAAAGACCGTAGTTTTTTATGGGGCGCCAAGTGTCGCATGGCCCATTTCGTTATGAAAGCAGTCATTTCGTCGACGAAATGCTGTTTTCGAGATGATTAGAAACCACTTATGAAATGTCAAAGAGCATACAATTCTAAAAGGAATATTTAATGAACATCGGAATTGAAATGGCAGAGATATCCAAACAATGGTCCTGATGTGGTCCTGATAACAGGTAGGACAAACCTATTATTAGGACCACTTTGTTTTTGGTTATCTCAGCCATTTCCAATCAATTTTCATAAAATAAACCTTGAGCTCCTCATAGAATTACAAGCTCTTTTATATTTTATAGGTGCTTCTCATCTTACAAACAAGTTAGAAACCTAATGTCCCATCTCAACCAAAGCTCTACCATTTCTTTAACAATCACCAATGGGACGTACATGATTATACATGTCGCAAAGGTATTGATATGATTTAGTCAGGGTTTCAGAGTGGATGATAGGTGCATAGTGGTCGAAAGTAAGATTAACTTCAATTTCTCGTCAATTTTGTTAAGTTGAAAACATTAATCACGTCAATAGACATCATCTGAATAGAAATACAAGTATCCGATGATTGAATCTATCAACTGTTCTTTCTCTCCACGTGTAGAAAAAATGGGAAATGACTGATATGCATAACCTGAATTTGTCATTTTTAGTTTGATATCAATAATAAACTTGCTTACCTCTACGATAATCCATCATATTGCGTTTCCTTTCAGGTGGCTTATCGGACCCGCCGTCGTAAACGCATACTACCGATCGAATCAAATAGGTATGTCAGAGAAAAAAGAAAAGAAAGGCCAGTTCACTATTATTATAAGAAAGACGTTAAGTCAATGTTCTTTTCCAGTCCCCCATATTGAACACTACAAAATCTATACTTGCAAACATAACGACCGTAATTGAAGACCTGAATATAAGAACGACCCAAATCCATTTTTTGGCAAAATTCAGTTTGACATGGGAAATTGTAGCTTATGCATGGACTCATCTTGTGTATAAATGATAAATCCTAATTACCCCCAGAAGTGCCTGAAATGAATGAGTTAAATCTTATATGAATGTAAGAATGAAGGACTTGGGTCATTCTAACATTCATATTATAGCGCCCTCTCTCATCCTTCTCTCATCTCTATAGCAGAATATCATGTATATGATTCAAAGAACGACCCAAGTCCATCACACAAAATGGCCTCTCCACAATTAAATGTAAATGTCAATTGTCATAATAATATATGTTCTAATTTTTATATACAATGTTGCCTTCCCATCACAATTAAATAGAATATTATTGGACAAATAAAAAAAATATGAAGTTTTTTTCAAGTTTACTTGAATTGGTCTTCCATGGACTTGGGTCGTTCTTATATTCAGATACTCAATTCTTTCAGCATGATCTATCGAATTTCTTCGTTCTCCCTTTTCTTTCTGTCATTTTCACCTCAAAGTATTCATGCGATCGTGTTTAATAATAAGCAGCAATGGCAAACGCCAATTTATTTCCGCTGAAACTGGAAAACGAAAACTCAATAATAAAGGTTGTATATTCAATAATTTTCTGCTTGGTTTTGTTCTTGTACGCAGTGTTTCCCGCCGCCATTTTGCAACCTCCATTTTACCACGCTGACTTGCCCTGGTACCTCAACTTTGGGGGCATCGGTATGGTGATCGGACACGAGATCACTCACGGATTCGACGACAGAGGTGAGTCTCACCAAGCCTCTCCTGGGAAATAAAAATGTAAAAAGAAATAGTAACACAAATACAAAGAAACTTTGTACCTTGCATTCCTCTGTGTCTCATTTCTTTGAAGTCCTAAGACTTGTGTTATAAAGGGATCGCACAGTTTTGGTTGGGACTTAACTTCAGGTTTCATACAGTTTTGGTGAGATAATGAGAAACCTCTTATGAAATATGAAAGAGCATGTAATTCCAAGAGGAATTCAACGTTTAGTTGCAGACAATTGGTTTTGAAATGGCTGAGATATTCTAAACAGAGTGATCCTAATAAAAGGTGGGACACACCTTTTATTACTATCACTTTGTTTTATTTTGTTTGTGGATGTCTCAGCCATTCCGAAACCGATTCCTATCAAATAAACTTTGAATTTATCTTAGAATGGTATGCTCTTTACTATTTCATAAGTGGTTTCTTTGTATCTCACAAAAAGTTAAGAGCCCAGTCCTCATCCCTACCAATACTATACCATCCCTTTAACATCGTATATGTATGTGCTTCATGTCAGTGCAACATTGACGCGATTCTGACATGTTATCCCGTTTGCCATTTATTCTAGCCGCTGTTTGTCTTTATAGAATCCAAATACAGTGTAATAATTACTGCTTTGCTTTTTAACATATTTGTCCCTCTTTCATGCTTTTGATGCTTCCACAACTCTTGTACTACATTCAATCGAACATCATTCAATGAATACATGGAAAATTGTGAATCATTTGAATTAATGATATAAAAATAATTCAACGCAGATTTTGATCATTTTGTAACGAAAGGGAGAGACACTCAAAACACATTGTGCATGTAGTACAAAATAAAAAGAAATTGTTAGAATAAACTAGGAAAGTTTGAAGAATATTGGACAATCCTTTTAAAAGTTATGAATATTAATTCAAGTAAACAAATATGTAAGCTGTCATCGCTGGATTAGAAGGCTACACTTATATGTCTGTCGTGTTACAGTCGATGATGATATTTCTTTTACAGAAATAAGAATAGATTTCCCCAATTGTCATTTTCAATAAGAAATACGCATTCCTTGATTTATTACTGATATGATACTTTGAAGGTGATATCATTAAACCTGTCTCCTGAAGGATATGAGCCAAGTGCTCTTCCATCTTGCCGAGTATCATAAAATACATTTTACCTGAATTATTTGCTATGACAGAGATAAATACAGCAATAATGCATTTCTGCATTCACCAAATCCAGCTACTTCGTATTTAAAGGGATGATATAGTTTCGGTTGAGATGGGGCTTCAGGCTTTTAACTTTTTATGAGATAATGAGAAACCTCTTATGACATATGAAAGAGCATACGATTCTAAGAGGTTTCAAAGTTCATTTGATTTAAATTGGTTTTGGAATGGCTGAGCTTTCCAAAGTAAAGCGATCCCCATAAAAGGACGGATAATGTTCGCTTTGGCTTACTTTATTTTTGGATATCTTAGCCATTTCAAAAACGATTTTTGTCAAATGAACTTTAGAGTCCTTTTAGAATTGTATGCTCCTTCACATTTCAAAAAGCGGTTTCTAATTATCTCGCACAAAGTTAAAAGCTGAATCCTCATCTCAACCAATACTATACCATCCCTTTAAGGGGTATTTAAAGTCTCCTTTAAGATATACTGGTTTAGAATCCTCACTGATGATCTATTGGTTGACTTCTTCTCTCCACTGCAGGTAGGCAGTACGACAAAGACGGCAACCTGGTTCAGTGGTGGAGTAACAGCTCCATCGCCGCTTTCAAGGATCGAGCCCAGTGTATCGTGGACCAGTATACGGGTTATGTGATGCCGGAAAACGATATGAACGTACGTAATCCTCCGGGGCCCCGTTTCATGAAAGTTGTCAACCCTGACAAGTTGTCAGTCTCTGACAACTTCAGTAAATTCCTTGATTTTGATTGGTTGAGAAGCTCTGGTGTCTGATTGTTACCATGGTGATTGTCAGAAGCTGACAAATGCTGACAACTTTCATGAAACGGTGCCTGGGAATATTAGGGAGGGGGGGGGGGGGGGGAGGGGGAGGAAGGGGGTAAAGGGATAGAGAGTATAAGATAATGTTTGATGCTATGCTATGGTTGTGATAGTAAGTCATCAAACGGTAACTGATTTGGAAATGTTACCTTTTGTGAATCATTTATTTCATCATATAACATCTTACATGTACCTAAGAATCTTATCCACAGGCATGACAGGAGCACCAAACACTAAGTTGACTTTGATTTTGACTTGCTAGCTATTGCGATGTCCTCTGAAGCCAACTTACCCAGTATTGCGATTACATCAAGGTGGTTTCTTTGATGGTCATACAGCAGACATCTTACAAGTTCAACATCTGCAATTTGCGTCCATATTCTTCTTCCTTTTTTAAAAGTATGATGCACATCAAAGTATACTAATATCAAACGAAATGATACCGAGGACACACTGATCTAATTTAAAATGAAAAAGAAAATGATAGGACTGTACAAAAAATGGTATCACAGTTAAACCTCGTCGTCCTCTTTTGTTCACATGCATGTGACACACCCTATAAGACGATTATTCAAACAAAACCGGAAACTTGGAATTCGAAAATTGGAAAATGGAAGAGGTGGTGAATATAGTTTCTAAGTTGTAATAACAATTATATCCCATTCAAAGAGAAGATTTTTTTTTTCCTTTGATGGTCAGTACGTTCGAATACGCATAGAGGAATTCCCATCAGTGTGACAGCCCTCTCTAATTATGTCCTGGCGTGCAAATATGAAGTTTCAAATTTTAGTGGATTGGAGAGGGAGAGGCGAGTCAATCGCATTGCGCACGGAATCATTCCCCTTTCCCGATCCCCACCTAAGTTCCTATCCCCCACCCTCCTCCTTGTCCTCCTCCTCCTCCTCCTCCTTGCACTCCACTTGCTGTTCATCCATTACTGCTTCGCCTCCCAGCGGAAACGCCAGATCCATCTTCATCAAGCCCTCCCCGTCGTCTCGCAGACGAAGTATGAAGTTAATAGATGAACCATAAACGAGAGGGAATAGACGTTGGGAAGGGCCAACTAGGTTCCCGGGACAGGACGCTTACTTTTTAACTCGTTGGAGACCGTAAAACAAGCTTGAGAGAAACGGTAATCAGATTCACATAAAATGCAGAAAACGAACACGCATATGACTAGTTTCGTTACAGAGTAAAATTATGAAGGAAAGAACTCGTGCTGAAATGGAAAATGACGAGAAAAGATCTTGGTATAGAATGCACAATGAAGATGATTACGCCACAGGAAAAAAAAAAATGTTCACTGTTGTGGATGAAGTGCGGTTGTAACAAAAAGCTGCAGTTTTGTTTTATTTTTGTTTTGTTTTTAAATTCTAGTGTGGCTTAGTAACATGCTGTCAAGTTCACCGACTGACACACTTTTCAGAAAAAAAAAAGAAACTTGACTAAAATGCCTGGCACTTTAATAAGTATTAAGCACGACGAGTAATTACTTTTTCAGTCGGAGGAGCCAAGTTTATGTAGACGCGAGTATAACCTTTCGAAAGGTCGGAGCTAATTGGGGCAGTGTGTAATGAGAGTGGTGGCGTGACATCCTATAATAGGCTTCAACGACACCGGAACGTCCACAGAAGTTTGTCTTTGGAAGACACATTAGTCGTGATTAAGCACCTGTCCGTACACACCGTGATTGACGATTAGCTTCCTTTATTTTTTCTGCTGTCCCACTCTTGTGCCTCGGTGATGCATACACTCGATGCACTCAACTCAACAGAGGGGGCGCCCCACAAACAAGCACTAGTCTTTGTTCACCAGACCTTTCCCTGCCCAGAGCCCGTTACAGCTATGGGAGATACCTCCCTGGTCACAGCAGTTGCTTACAAAAAAAAGTTTTGATACACTTGTCGACAAAATGATAAAATATGATCGCGGGCTGTCTCTTTTTGATTTTTTTCTCAGGTTCGAATGGAAATAAGATAATTGGATTTGTTGCAGTATGAATCTTTCAGAAATTGCAGTACCTATGCGTTGGTTCAACAACAACAACAACAACAACAACAACAACAACAACAACAACAACAACAACAACAACAACAACAACAACAATACCAACACCAGCAGTATCAGCAGCATCATGTATAACATCATCATCATTATCATCATCATCATTATCATGATCAACAATCTAACAACGCTTTAACGACCATGATGTTAATCATTTTGTACATAGTTAGTCATGCACCATGGTGATGACTGGTGGTCCTATAGTAACAATTTGACCTCAAATACGATAATTTTGAATTAGCTACAATTTTTGTCAACATTGAAACATTGCACCTCGCATTCCGTCCTGCGTACAGTAGAGCCTATTCAACTCTCACATCGTATCAACTTGGAGCCCAAATCCACACAATTTTGTTATGTGCAGGCTGATCATATGTAGGCCCTGAATGAAATAATTCAAACAGAATTCAAGTTTAATGATTCAAGTTTATTTCCGAACCTTGTGGATCTCAGGTTCATTTCGGTCATTCTGTTTGTTTTTATTTTGCTTCTTTTACATTTTTTT
Source organism: Diadema antillarum (assembly GCF_040938485.1). Classification (NCBI taxonomy): domain Eukaryota; kingdom Metazoa; phylum Echinodermata; class Echinoidea; order Diadematoida; family Diadematidae; genus Diadema; species Diadema antillarum. Next base: position 41,692 of record NW_027271492.1, read on the forward strand.
TTCTATTCAAAACAGGCTTGAATATAGTGTAGAATAGTCCTTTAAGAAAACTCATTTTGTGTTATTGTTGTGGGTGTGGCTGTTTTGTTATTCGACGTCTTGCCTTGCGCTGTAGGTCAAGGTTAGGCTCACTCGGGCACGCGTAGTGTTAATTTGACACATGGGTTCACCGACCATTTGACTCTTCCCTGGCCTTTGGCATGATTTTCCCTAAATATTCAGGTCAGATTCCATACTCCGTTCCACACGTCGCCACCTTGGCGTGCGACGTATTGCACTTGTGGATCCGTGACGCCTTCGAGTAACATAAGGAGAGAGTGTTGATGACTGGAAATCAGTCATAATGCCATCTGGTTCAACCATCAGAATCTCCAGAAGTCTTGTCGTAATAGTGTTTGTTGTTATTTAGGTATACAGTTCGGTAGATGGTTGTCATCTTGTAACTCACTTTGTTGAAGTCCAGTGCGTTTCCATCGATGAAGATATGAGCAGGGAGGTGGGAGTCTCTCTACGATCTCCGTGATATGAGTGAAGCTCAATGCTATATTATGGAACTCATTTCCACGATATTAATCTTTTCATATGTTTTTTAGTCCTGTTTTTTTTTGTTACTTTTTAATCACAGCTGAACGGTAAAATGACGCAAGGCGAGAACATTGCAGACAACGGAGGACTGAAAGAAGCATTCAAGGTTTGCACGTCATGCAATCTTTAATTCGGTTCATTTCGATTTAGTTTCTGCACTTCCAGTGAAAATCATACACAAAATAGCAATGCATATTTTGTTGATATCTAAAAAAACTCAAACTACCACATGAGATGCGCAGTGTAATAAGTCATGACAGATTTTAAGATATTTGAACGAATACATTGAAATCAGGGAAGTTCAACGACACGATTCCTCACCTTAAAGGGACTGTACAGTACTGGTTGAAGTGGGGATTCATGTTTTGAACATTCCTAAGTGAGATAATGAGAAACCTCTTATGAAATATGAAAGAGCATATAATTTTAAGAAGGATTCAACGTTTATTTGATAAAAAATTGGTTTTCAAATGGCTGAGAAATCCAAAAAAGTGATAATGATAAAAGGCGACAGGCCACGCCTTTTATTAGGATCTCTTTGTTTCACCTTGTTTTTGGATATCTCAGCCATTTCAAAACCGATTTTCATCAAATAAACTTTTGATACCCCGTAGAATTGCATGCTCGTTGACATCTCATAGAGTGGTTCTGAATATCTCGCAAAACATTAAAAGCTAAATCCTCACCTCAACCAGAACTGTATACTATACACACCCTTTAACCTTTTGTGTGCTTTGAGTGCTGATTGGCACAGTAAACCCATAGCATGGTAACTGTCCACAGTCCTGTGGAGAAAGGGTTAAAGGTCCTGTTTACCTTTCGGAGCGGTTATTTAAAGAATGTTAAACATATCACATTTGATGCATATGCGTAGGTTAGTTGTATCACAAGACATCCTACCATATGATTTTTTTTTGCAATAAAACCTGAAATAATTATAACGAGATATTACTATTTTTCTCAATAACCACAACTGTAGACGGTTTAGTCTGGAAAACACTTTTATTTTAAACATTGTTCACATTTGGTATATCTAACAATACTTAACATCGATTATACTGGTTCAAATTTTTATATTGGTTGTTTCTATAGAACTCTATGCTGGACTCAGCATGCTCTTTTTGACGGCAACCTCAAAAAAAAAGGAAAAAAAAGAACTTGCCTAAATTTTTGTGAAGAAATCACTAATGCTGGATTTTGCGAGCATTATTAAAGGGATCTGAGACCTAATTTCAGGTCTCTAACATTTTTGGGTGGATAATAAACCTCTTATGATGAAAGAGCATGTAATTCTATGAGGAATTCAACGTTTATTTTGAAATTGGTTTTGAAATTGCTGAGATATCCAAAAAAAGATCGCTTTGTTTTACTTTGTTTTTGGATGTTTCAGTCATTCCAAGCCTGATTTTCATCAAATAAACTTTGAATTCCTCTAAAAATGGTATGCTCTGTACTATATTATCATAAGTGTTTTCTTGGTATCTCGCAAAAAGTTAAAAGCTAAATTCTTGTCTCCACCAATACTGTACTATCCCTTTAAGGCCAACTATTGTTTGTCATCCCTAGTTGATGCATCCCTGCTACCATATTGACTTCGTTTTATGGAAAAATGATATTTTACCAGGCATGAAAGTGTCTGAAAGATATCATCCTAGGAATATGATAGGCCTAAACGCTATTACATATTCTCTGTGTTACGACAAAGCGGATCTGAAAGGGGGTGAAACAAATAATATACATGTGCATCAATCTTTAAACATCCATATCTTTTGAAAGGATTGACTAATTTTCCTCAAACTCTCACCGATGTGTTCTACTGATGTTGCTGCATTCACTCAATCCACCTTATACGATATTTGGGTTTCATTATCCTTTATGTTCATGGAATAAAATCAGGCTCGGTTTAGTTTAATATTTCATTTTCTTTTAAATTAAATAATACGGATTGCTTAAGAATACATTTGGGCACTGTGATTTCAGTCTTTCAAATCTCAGCATTGGATTGAATTTACACTGAGTGAAAAATCATTATCCTGATATACTGGAAGAAATATAACATTCAGACATTCATAATAGGGCTTTTTACACTTGTAAATTTTTGCTTAGTCCCGTACCAACGGTGGGGCTAAGGGGGGGGGGGGGGGGGGCTTTAAAGCCCCACCGTTGGTATGGGACTATCCTTACCCCACTTTCTGTTTACACTCGTTTTTGCCAAAGTGGGCTAGCCCCACCGATAGTCCGGTACTATCTGGCCCTGCAAAATAGCAGGGTTAGCACCGCAATTGCGGTGCCAAGCAACTGAGTGTAAACAGAACGAAAAAAAATAATCCTGGGCTATTAAAGCGACGGAGACGAAGTCCGACCCTCACTGACCAATCAGAAACGAGGTAATCAAGTGCTGCCGGTGCGTGCGTGTACGTGTACAGTACACAGCGTAATCATGAATATTCATGTGGTTTGGAAAGTCCGGGGCTAAGAAATACGAGTGTAAAAAGGTCAGTTTTCTCCTTAGCCCCAGAGAAGAGATAGTACGGGACTAATTGGCCAGTGTAAAAAGCTGAAAAATTGGTACGGGACTAACGATAGTCCTGGGTCAGAGAAAGTCCGGGGTTAAGAAACACAAGTGTAAAAAGGGCTTTAGAACGTCTGTTTGTTGAAGCTTATGTGTTTCAAAATACCTTAAAATATTATGTAATTATGGAAATACAATCATTTTGAATTAAATTAAAATTAATTGAATTGAACGTCACCATTTTCCCACATGAACTTCACTCTTTCGATAAGTTTTGTCTTGCGTTGAATTTGAATGTCTTTCTCACTTTGTCTTATCTCAAATTAGGCGTATCAACTCCTCCTGAATGACACGGGCGAAGTCCATCAGACGCTGCCGGGGCTGGATTTAAATCAGGAACAATTATTTTTCTTGAATTTCGGACAGGTTTGTTGGAAATCTCTATCATTATTGAACTACATTTACAGTATGAATTTAAATGTTAGTTCTTGTTTACACAGAGGTCTAAGGCGTAATTGTAACGATATATACTTTCAGGAGAAACAAAAACTAACGGATGTTGTAGATCATCGTGACGGAGAAGCAATGCGCTTTGTACTCTCAGGAATTCAATTAAAATTCAAACAAAGTGAAAAAACACACAAAGAAATTATTTTATCGGTATCTACATGTTGTCGTACATGTCATTAAGCCAATTCGTAGTTCTGTTTTGAACATGAGCAGAAAAAGGTCGTTTGCCATTACGCGCAAGCAATAACAGTAGTAGTGGTAGGGGTAGTGGTGGTGGCATAGTTGTAGTAGTAGTAATAGTAGTAGTAGTTGTAGTAGTAGTAGTAGAGATAGTATTAGCAGTGTTATCATTATTATTAGTAGAAGTAGTAGTAATAGTAACAGTAGTAGCAGTAGTAGTCACAGGAGTAGTCGTAGTCGTAAGTGGCGTGATAGTAGAAGTAGTTTTACAAGGAGTATCCATATGAATGTAACAAATGTTGTGTATGATATTGATTGTGACTGACCAGGTCTGGTGTAGCGCCTTTCGGCCGGAAGGAGTGCGGGCACGAATATTATCAGGAGTTCATTCACCCGGAAGATATAGGTAAGAGATACCTGTCAGGCCATATCAGTATGATTACCCGCCAACGATAATTAGTACTATTACTTTGTACAAAGATTACTCACCGACCTTACAGGCCTAGATAACGATTTTGACCCTATTTTGTTTTGTCCCCCTATTGGTGACACTTCCAAGGCTTGTTGCTCTGATTGCATCAGTAGTTATGCTTATTAAATTTAAGTTTAGAATCTGAATTCAGCATTTTGATAATGCAATGTTATCGGTTGATAACGAGTAACGTGCCATTTTTGTGATTGTTCTTTTTTTTAAAGAATCCTAGACAGGAATAGAGTTGCATAATGTATTCATTGTGCTCTTGCTTCCGATAGTCTTCTCACTCTGGTTCTGGGGTTGGAATAATTACGTAGGAATATCTTCCCTTGCTTGCTCAGAGTATTAGTTTACTCGTGCATTCCTTTGGAACGGGGTGTGGTAAGGGTTGGGGTAAGTTGGCGGAGGGCAGACTGCACCTTAAGAAAGAAACCCGCTTCTTCTTCCGACTGTTATTTTGTCAGATTCATCAATCTCTTATATTCTTCTTTTCTTTTCTGTTCTTTGCCCTCCCTCTTACTCCTCCAGAACAATAGGACCGGCTCAGAACATGCCCGATTTCGCCCGCGTTTTTGGATGCAAGAACACAGATTACATGGTTTCCAACAAAACGTGTACTATATGGTGATAACTTGAAATTGCGATGAGGGAGAAAAAAAAAAACTTTAAAAAAAGATAGGAAAAGAAAAATTGAAACTTTCTGATTGAAGCGAAAGTTTCGACCCACAGTTGATTTAAGGCTTGGGGTAATCCGCCACGTCTTGCCAGAGGGATCCGTAACGTCAAATTACAGGGATCAATGGGTCATATTCAAGATCATGACTGCTATATCTTCTCAGTTCAGATAGGGTTAATGTGGTACAGCATTTAACCGTTTGTATATGTGTTTTCGTTATTTTTTTTTTGGGGGGGGGGATGGAGATGAGGAGTTTGCTGTATCAATTCAATCGTTCACTCATTCATTTATCCATTCATCCATCCATCTATTCGTTCATTCGTCAGTTCATTCATTCATTCATTCATTCATTCATTCATTCATTCATTCATTCATGTCTTCATTCATTCATTCCTGTCTTTATTCATTCATTCATTCATTCATTATTTCAGTTTTTAATTCATAATAGTCATTCATCCACCCGTTCATTCATTCATTTATTCATTTTTATTCTTCATGTCTTCGTTCGTTCATTCATTCATGCATTATTCCGTTTTTTCATTCGTTTATTCATTCATGCATTCATTTCATTCATGCATTATTCCGTTTTTTCATTCGTTTATTCATTCATGCATTCATTTATTTATTTCTGGTTATCAATCAGTCGCTAGGTTTGACGTTGCGGGACCCTGAAGAAAATAATTATAGTAAGCAAGGCAGATGGTGTCATTTTCTTTTTTTGTAATCAGATCGAAATTGAGTCGGGCGGAACAGTAATCAGAATCATCATTAACCTTAACGATTAAGATAATTTCAAGATAAGGCAAAAATGCAACGTTTCAGAACCGGCATTGTCGCTTCAGTGAGTCGCTACAAGGCTAACAGTGGATGCGTGTGTCAAAGATAGATATCGAGTACTATGTCGTGTAAATAGTAGTCGACAAGCAAATATTTTATATGAAAGTATTATATACACACAAATTCTTACACGGCGGATGTTGACCAAGAACACTATCTTTAGCTCTACGGGAGATTAGGGAATGGTATTGCACGGAGGTGGAGAGGAAATGGACTTGAATGATTAGGGACTTCTTTTTGAATGATGGAACAGAGAATGCACGTGTTGTTAAACTTGTTTTGTTTTTCTTTATATCTCAATATTCGGAGTTTACTCAAATGCGGTATGAGATTCACACCTGGAAAGTTTATGATAAACTTGCTTTATATGATCACATTCTCGAGAAGACAAATGTGATGATGGTGCTTTTGATAACAGTCATTAATTTGTTTCACCAATTGAATTTTATGATAGAATCATTGGTGATTATATCTTAAGTGTGATTATGGTGATAATAATATTGATGATGATTGACACCGCAGAATGACGATAATGATCATGCGAATGAAAATACCCTGATAACAGTAGGGCCTATGAATTAGATTTATAATAATTGTCGTAATTGAACTGACAATTATTTGCTTAATTTCAAATTCAAAGAAATTATAAAGCTTGAAGCTAGGAAGATGACTAAAAGTATACCTCGGTAGACCCAATGCCAAGTTGAGAAACTGTACGCGTTCGTTGTCTAGCATAGATGGACCGCCGACGAGTTGGAAGAAATATGTTATATAGAATGATAACAAGATAATGAAATTTATGTACGTCGCGCGGACAGGGGTGAATCGTTGGCCCGTATTCAAACACGTGCACACGAGCCATCATTGTTGGCCATCGTAGGTAGCATCTTGATGATAGGCTTGAAGAGAAGGCCGAAGTAAGAATTGCCTTTTCTTCTCCCCCTTTTTTTCTTTTTCATGACGTTTGGAATATTAACAAAAAAACTGGATTTTTAACGCTTTTTATTGCCATTATTATTATTATTACAATTATTACCATTATTGTTATTGTTATCATTATTGTAATAATCACAACAGATATACCGTTATTTCATTTTGTAAAAAAAAAAAAAATAATAATAACAATCTCAATCGTCACCCAAGAGGTTGACCAATCACGAAAGCGCATTTTTCACCAAGTGAGGGCGCCGTATTCCTTGAGCTGGAAGTCACCGATGTGCATGATGTTTAGACTCATTTGTGTTTGAGTCGATTGAAAATAAGACAACTAAAAAAAAAAAAAACCAAACAGGAAGGTGATGAGAAGTGCGTTGAACTCTATAAGCACAACTTGACGGTGGCTCGTTATAAGTATAGATATTGTAGACAATCAGAAAGTCACATACGTCTGATCTTGTGTATGCAGTATATTTTGTTAATGAGTTTCACGTATATATATGTACCAAAGTTTTCAACAAATACGTAGTTGTAGTCAAAAGCAACCTTTTCTAATGCGACAATTATAGTGTTCATACACATGTATAGATCTATTGTATGTTTCCGTGTGACAGAATGCTGCTTAGGACTTGCCTAGTGTAGAATTTTCAGTATCAATACGAGTATCATAAATCGAGCGAGACTCATTTTTCATTTTCATCTGTGTCATTTCATCGTTTTATCGAAAACTTTTCCTCAGTATTTAAGTCATTTACCTCTCACCGTGATAAAGGTATAACTTATATGACATCACTCAACGTATGAACGAAAAGGAATGATGTTGCGCGTCTTATTGTATATCCAAATATTATGATTTATACCCTACCGGTATATTAAATGGAATGTTGTTTCTTTTTTCATGTCACACAAGACTTCCGAAGCACTTGTTCTGATTCCGTAGCTATGCTTGCCAGTGACCTTGAGACGCAAAAAGAAAGAAGTAAAGGAAGAGAGAAAAAGGGAGGAGCAGAAGAAGGAAGGATGAGGAAGAGAAGGGAAAGGGAAGGAGGAAAGGAGAGAAGAGAGGAATATATAGGGAAGAAAAAAAAAGCTAATCAAGATGGAAAAGAGGTAGATGCTCAGAGACTGACCAACTGATGACCTTTTGTGACTCTCGGGCGAAGACGCTCATGACTATGCCTCGTCTTCAATTTAGCGGGCTGCCGCATCATTACAGCTAATGAACGCTGCATCACCTCCCGCACTCATCTCATTGGTTGTAAAATGATATGTGGAAGGGATGGGGGGGGGGGGGGGGGGGGTAGGGAGATTCCTTTCTATCAGTTCGACATGCCGCATCATCCCCAGTACCAACAAGCGGAAGAGAAGGTGATCATGACAATATCCGCTTTTTCTGCTCCGAGTCCAATGTTTAAAGGGAAATTTGGCATCAGTAGAAAGTTAATTTGATTTAAAAAAACGTGTAACATTTCATAAGCAAAGCAATGAAAATTTGATCAGAATCGAATAAAGATTAAGGAAGTTCTGAACTTGTGAAGTTTTGATAATTTTTCAGGGTTCAATGAGTGAGGGAGAAGTGATCATATCACCGCTTCACAGCTTGTCATATAGCTTGTTCACAAAATTTTGAAATTTCATGTTTTCTTTTTGTTCAAATGACATTCTGCCCAGTCTCAAATTAAGTTATATCTGGCCGATCTAATTTTGAAATCATTCAGTCAGGAATGACATTATGTTTCACCCTTATACAGCAGAAAAATTTGATTTTTGTCGCTTTCTTTGTGTACACAATCAATGGAAAAGTGTAAGGTAATGACGCCATCAACTCACTATTGGCATGATCATATGAACTGTTTTGTAAAAACTTTAACTTGGGCCTGTTTCACAGAGATTTATCGTAAGACTGTTCTTAGGATTGATGCGATTCAAAAAAGTTACGCGCGATCTGCTATTAAACTGTGTTTAAATCAAGCACAAATATCTCTATGAAACAGACTTACAATTATTAGTATTGGTCTAAAGCCCGATTCGCTGAGTTACGCTCAATAAATGGAGCGTAAGATCAGTCTTAACTCTTTATGAAACAGGCCCCAGCTGGTCTGGATTTCACCTTAAGATGTCAGTTCAGTTCAAACATGGAGTTACCAGCATGAACAGCAATTCTTTAATATGAGTTACATCTACATGGTATTCACTTTACTCTAAGGGAAAAGAGGCTTATGCGTAAAACCAAGCGCCAAGTAGAGTGACACTACCCATTGAATTCGTTGTATTGTATTCATTCATTTTCCGCCTGATGGTTGGATAAACCCATAAATGAAAGTAATTCTTCATCCATAAAAGTACATGTTTAGACGTTGCTGTATTTCTGCTTTGAAGCAAAGAGCGTCAGGATGATAAAAAAAAAGTTGTGTTCAAAATAATGTTTTCAAGGATGCTGAAGGCATATTACGTTCGACGCCAGCATTATATCAATTCCTGGGATCCGTTTCATAAAGTCGTCATTATGGAAGTCTGTGAATAAATCCCAGGTGAAAGGCCAAAGTCGCTCATATTTAGCCACAAAAAAAGTAAAATCCATTCCATGAAGTCTCTCATGAGTGTGTATAAATTAACCCGTTGAGGAGTGATTTTGTTATAACACGCATTTCCCATAGACACCTGCTCGAGTATTCTCGGGACTCGTCTTCAACGGGTTTTGAAAGCGAAAAAGCGAAAAAGTCTCAAAAGAATTTCATGAAAGGGACCCAGGTTATCATTTCACTTTTAGAGTTACAAAATGCATACGGTATGATTATACAGTCATGACAGCCCCCCTAAATAGAGTTACTTCGGCTCCCCCCCCCCCCCCCCTCTTTCTATCATTCACGTCTTCGTCATACCTCTCAGACCTCGACAGCGGCTGGCCTGTCATTAAGGCACTATTCCAGTATTAATTTATCCGTCTGCTCCACATATCAATAATGGAGTCGTATCATGCATATTGTGTCGTTACCTATTACCTCAACTCCTAGTCTCTCTTTTCTCACTTTCCTTGCCCTGTCTTTATCTCCTCCCAACGTCTTTCTCTCTCTCTCTCTCTCTGTTGTCTATAAAGTATCTGCTTGTAATCAAGGAAGAAAAAAAACACGTGAAAGGAAGGCAACATTTTCTTGAAGTCTATTTTTTTTTTTTGGCGGGAAAGCTCTTGAAGCCAAGATTGACGGTGCATTCGTATTTTGCATCTGGTTTTCAACTCACGTCTGTCACACGCCGTAGGCTGAATACGTGCGTAGAATACACGTACTAATTGTTCCAATGCCGAAAGACAAAACAGCACCAAACAGAAAAAAAAAAAAGATCTTTATACCCAACACGAAAACTGAGCAAAACCAAACTAAACGGTCAATCTAGTGCAATTGCAAGCGACTCGAAATTGAGACTAGCACAGCGGGAGTTCATAACCACAACAACAACGACAAAATCAGTAGAGGCATGACATCTAGAGGAGATGAGAGATCGCTCGAGCGTTCGGTTCGGATTGACTCTGGCGTGGTGACGGTTGATTGTCGAACATTCGTTTCATTCCGCCCTGGACATACGACCGCACAGAGTCGTTCAGAGAAGGTAAGAGCAGAAATCGAGCCTTCTCGCGCTCGGCGATTTTATTTGTGTGGGTCTAATGGTATTGGAGCTGGACAGTGATTGTCGCTGTGATTGCGGGCCGAAACAGGTGAGTCTCTCTCCCCTCTCTCTCTTTTTTTTTTCTGAGCATTCTCCAGTTGTAAGCTCATTAGAATGATGATGTATATTTTGCTCTTCTACCTTGATGTTTGAGCGTCGATTTTAGGAAAGGCTTCGACATATCGAACTATACGCAAAACGGCATATAAATGTATGGGGTTAATAAAAAGGGGCACAGCTTTTCATTGCGGCTATTTTTGGTGGAGATAGTGGTGGCGGTGGTGGTGTTGGTTGATGGGGGTTGTGGGGGGGGGTGTGGAGTGATAAATGCTGCTGAAACATATCAATGCTGGTCTGTTTGTCCGTTAACGGGACACGAACAACGTGAAACGTTTGACACACCGAGTAGATAACTTTCAGTGAATTTGCAAATCCCCGACAAGTTGAGTGTATCAAGTGCGTAGAAAAAACGATGCAGAACAGTGTAGAACTTTCATTAAAATTGGACCCAAGACAAGAAAGTCATGGGGTTTGAAACTTTCGCATTTTTCAAAGAAACAATGCTGTTTGAGTCAATCGAGTCCATTTAAAATGAGTTAATAATCTAATCGCCAAATGATTATAATCATCATAAATATGTTTCTGCAATCGATATAATTGTTTTGTGGTAACAAGTGAAACATCAATTCCAGAATGTCTTAAAAATCAAGGAAACTGCCTGTTTTTTCCTTGATTTTAGTTTATTTGTCGAAGGTAATATTAGCATGGACTGACTTCAAATTCACTACCTAATTGAATGGAAATCAAAGTACATTCAATGTGTTGTTTAACATAAAACAGGGAATTCCTTCGGAACTGGTGCAATTATTATTCTTGTAAGGTGACTGCAGGCTTTTCCTCATTACTTTGAGACTTCTACTATCGTAATCAGGTAATTCTGCTCCTCTCCGCTGCGACATAATGGCAACAAATCATCTTTTGCTCCATCAAAATTGGCTGAAAGAGTGATGATATCAGCGTTACAATTTTATTTTGATTCGTCCGCAAAGTTTACTGCAGTGAAAAAAAGAGGCAAAAATCATCCTTGAGAATACGAGTTTTCTTATCTTGAAACAACTTTTTCATAGACTACGCTTATTAGGAGGTAATATTTAGTGCTAATATTTGGAGGTTTTTTCGAGCAAAAATGTGCTTTTGGAGAAAATCCAGAAAAAAAGCAAACAACAAAACAACATACACAATCAGTGAGATGTCACTGTCATTATATTGTTGAAGGGGTAATATTTTGCTATCATAATACTGAAAATACAGTATAATTGCAAAAACAAAACAAAACAAACAAACCAAAAAAACAAAACAGTCATGTGCAAGAAAGAACAGAAATAAGATGAGTCGACCAAAAGGTACCGATTTAGTAGAAGTGATTAGAATTAACCTTTTAACTGCAAGATACTGCAACTTCAAATAGAGTTACTATATGGTCAATCCAATTTCCGTTGTCAAAGGCTTAGGTGAATACCTGATCATGCGTTTGCATTAAAACTGCTCTGGACAATCTGGAGTTATCAGAGCGTTTGTCGCCTTGGTCAAAGTCGCGCTGCCGCGGACCCTGGATTTGCTCTGTCGACTTTTGAATGGCCTTTGGAGCAGTGAAAGTTAGTGGAAGGAAGGAAGGGAGTACTTTCTCGGGCTGTTGGGTATTGTCTGTGGTTATGTTAGAAACTTATTCTATAATGACTTAGAAAAGGGTGTATTTAACAGGGGCGGATCCAGGATTACTGTAAAGGGGGGGGGGGGGGAATAATATTTCTGGTGCCACTTCCGGGTTTCATTTATTCTTTTTCGTTTAATTTCTTTTGTTTTTAACGAAAAGTAAAGGGGGGGGCGTGCGCCGGTTGCGCCCCCCTCTGGATCCGCCACTGTTTAATTTGATCTGGTGTGTTTAATCTGGACGGGAGGTATGCTTTTCACGATGAGCCAACTTTGGGTTAGTACCCCTCTCGCAGTATCTTTCAGCTTTAACAGTTTTCAAAAGATGACGTTCTACAGGCTGTCTCCGTCATGTTGTTGTTGGGTTTGTTTCTTCAGTGATAGAATCAGAGTGACTTATACACATGTACATGAGAGGGAGTTTCCTAGGCTTATGGCATTTGCAGTGATTTACCTATAGTAGTCCATTACGTACATTTATAACGAAGGGTTTTTGGCTAAGAGGATAGGATGACGAACTGTCAATCGTGGGTGCCCTGATTCGAGTTCACAACCAGCAGTGGCACGCAGGATTCGTGAGCAAGGCACTTCATAACCATTTTCTAATTCTGTGCAGTGGACTTGAAGCTCACTGGCTTGCGAGGATTAAATGATGTCTTTATAATGATCATGTAAAATGCAGATCGAAACTCAACAAGTCGCACAACTCTTTGCCCATCCAACGAGCGTGAGTCATACCGAAACAGTAAGTAAACGGAGTTGAGAAGTTTGACAGGCCTATATATATATACTCTGATGAAATATTATTGGCAAGATATGTTTGCGTCTCGCAGTCACGAACTTCATGCTGTACAAAGAAAGAGAGTCAACTTTACGGTTCGAAGATTCAAGAGCGATTACAGACTCCACCCGATGTTACAACATACACGCAGTGTGTTGGAATGAGGCATCGTCGATAAAGCGAAGTACTCGAGAAGAAAACGAAGTTCATGTTGGAACCAAGGATATTGACATATGCATTTACCAAAGGGCCAATCCTTAATTGACAGTGGAAGGACTTTAATAGTGTGTGTATGATGTATACTATTAGTGTATAGAAAACCGGCATTTAAAAGCGAAGATCTCGTACGGATATATAAGCGTATAGATAAGCCACGTTTGTGCATAATACGGACATTTGAGGGAAACAATGTGAACATGAGATGTTTTTGCACATGGTACATCA